>NC_052487.1:21282125-21286854 GCF_009730915.1 Dioscorea cayenensis subsp. rotundata | reverse complement strand
AATTAGGAAAATTACTGCTCACCTCTCATTTTTGAAACTTCCCAAAAACTCCCTCCAACTTTCGACACCCCTTGATAAATTTTCCGTTATATTTTACATTCCCTTTAACCCCCGACAGAAGTTAAGTGGGTCCATGATATGAAATTCCTTTTTTGCCCTTGCAAAAGGAGGGAAAAATGGCGCCCAATCATATCATGTCCGAACTTTATTTATAGTTTTCCAATTTTGTTTGCCTCCTGCTTGTTTTTTCTCAAACAAAGTTTAGAAGGCTCATATCTTGTTCTTCTTCTTCTTGTTCTTGTTCTTGTTCTTCTTTTTTTCTTCTTCTCATTCGTGCAGTACTCAATTTTAGCTCTTCCGATTAAATTATGGAGAGTTTTTGTGCTATTGCTTAGATACAACGGGAGGGTCGAGTGCTAATGTTCACTGCCACTGACTTCATGGGAAACAATGTAAAGACTGAAATATGTGCACGATAGGGTCTCGATATTTCTCGTGTCAGGGTGAAGTTTATCACACCCGATGGACATAAAACGGTTTGTCTCATGCGTCACGTACACTCCATCTTCAAATGTACTGTTGTTGATCTTGTTGTTGAGACATATGATGTGACATCGTATCCTACTGAAAACGAGTTCTGCTCGTTGTAAGTTTCTTCTCGTTTATGTTTATATAGTTGTAGAAGCTAATTATTGTTTAATTATCCCTGTCTATGTTTAAATTTATCAAGTTTCCATTTAAACAATATTATCTCTATTTAACTTATTAACTTATTGTTTAACTTCTCACGTCGAATACAGTGTCGTCGACAAGGAGACCGATGATGTGGCATCATATCCTACTGAAAATAACAGTTTTTTCCACGTCGCCTTCGGTGTCGTCGACAACGAGACCAATGCCTGTGACGAGAAGACAACCCGGGAGTCCTAGACGAAAGAGGATCGAGTCGTAAGTGTCCGAGGAAGGTGAGTTGCGTTGTAGCCATTGCCACGCTTCCGGTCCACAAGTTGCGTTGTAGCCATTGCCACTCTTCCGGTCACAATCGCAGATCGTGCAATGAATCTGTTGTCGAGTAGGCATTGTGTATATACTTCTTAGTATTGTTTAAATATTGAACTTTATATTTAAATACATCTGTTACCGTTTAAATATTGGCTTCTCTGTTTAAATTTATTTTTTTATCGTTTAAACTATATTTTTATCCGCTTAAAATATACAACGCGATGGTGCCAGCGGTTCCCCAAGCGTAATTAATGCAATCTCGGTTACCCAAGCGTTTCCACTCCCGTCGTACATAAAAATCGGAAGACGAAGCGGCAGCAGACTGTTGGATTTCGTAGTATAAATGGGAAGGAAGAACCATTTCGTTGAACATACTCTACTGGCGCAACCACTCCTCTGCCTCTTCCTCTTCTTCTTGTGTGATGGTCATCCTGTCGAGTCGAACATTTGGTGTTCACGACATTCGCTCCACTCAGACCACATTTATTAGATCATAGACTTGTTACAGGAAAAGAACTTGATCTATAAAAAAATGTGGTCTGACTAGAACGAGTGTTGTGGACACCTTATTCAAAGGTGTACTTGGACGATTCCGAGGTCCGTGATGGTTACGTCGTGCGTTAAACGGAGAGTTTGAAGCTTAAACAGAGAATTTTTGTATTGTCTTACATTCTATTTTTATTAGAGATTTGTATTTTAAGTAAAGGTCATTGTAATTACGCTGATATTTAATAATCAAATGAATGTTGTATTGTATTGTATTAAATGTATTTTTATCAGAGATTTGTATTTTAAGTAAATTTCATTGTAATTACGTTGATACTTCATAAGAAAATGTTAAACTGAGAAAATGAAATTTAAACAGAGCAAAATAAAGTTAAAGGGAATGAATGTTATAAGAGATTTGTATTTTAAGTAAGTTGATATTGAATAAGAAAATGAATGTTGTATTGTATTGTCTTAAGTGAACATTCTATTTTTATCAAAGATTTGTATTTTAGGTACATTACATTGTAATTAAGTTGATATAATACAATAAGAAAATGTTAAACTGAGAAAATGAAATTTAAACAGAGAAAAATCAAGTTAAAGGGAGAAATTGATACTTAAACGGTATTTTAAATAGAAACTTTGTTCTTTTAAATAGAGACTTTGTTATTTTAAATAGAAACTTTGTTATTTTAAATAGAGAGTTTCAATACCTTAGACTGGGAGCTGATGAAATGCCGAATGCTTCAGCGGGAATTCTTCAGCAGGAAATATAAGTTGTTAAATGGTAAACTCTCAATTCTTAAACATTGATATCATTTGTTAAACAGAGACCTATATTATTAAACGTAGATACAAATAGTTAAACGGAGACAACAAAACTTAAACGGTAAAGCTCATTATTTAAACGGAGACCTCATTTTTACAACTGCAACCATATCAACTGAAAGGGTAAACGTAGATTATAAACATTACACAAATCACAACAATCAAAAACCATTTCGATCGTGTACACAGACGAAAATGTAAAACAAAACAAAAACCATAGCCGAGAGATCTCCCTGCAGACTAACAAAACCCCAGCCGATAAATCCCCATGCAGGCTTCAATGTCTTCCAAGAAAAAGAAAATCACAAAATAAAACCGAAAAATGTCTCTTAGTAACAGAATAATTAACAAAAAACCATAATCAATACTTTAGATTGCAAAGTGATGAAATGCCGAATACTTGCGCGGGACTTCTCCTTCGAGACGCCGGTGGAAAGGGAAGAGCTGGAGACGTGAGTTGAGAGAAGACAAATGGCTGGAGACGCAAGTTGAGAGAAGAAAAATGGCTGAAGACGCGAGTTGAGAGAAGACAAATGCCTGAAGACGCGAGTTTAGAGAAGACAAATGCCTGGAGACGCGAGTTGAGAGAAGACTAGCAGCTGTAGTCTTAAGAAAAACCCACCCACTTCCTCTTACACCGCCGAAATGGATGCAGCAACGACTTCCCGTGCAAGGGCATTTTCGTCCATAAAATTTAAAAAACACTCCGTTTAATGCCGTTACGTACTTTGAGGGTTTGAAAATCATGGAGTGTAAAAGGAAGGGGTTTTTGGGGATTGCAAAACTATGGGGTTTTTTTGGCAATATGGCAAAGTTTGGGGGTTTTTTTGGCAATTCTACCAAAAAATTATGATAGACTAGCTAGTTTTATTCGTTACATATGGATAACAAATAACATTTCGAGGGGTAATTTAGGAATTTTAATATTATTTTTTTTATACAGATCAATATTTATATAAATTTGAATATATTTCAATGGTGCATACGGGGTAGAAAGGTGTATACATAAACAAATTACATTGTAAAATAAATATGTGATATTTTATTTTAACGAGAGAAATATACATATAAGAAATACGGAAATAATAATTAATTGATGATGTGAATATAATCGAACAAAATTCAATCTAATATTTAGAAGATTAATTAAAAACTTTGTTTCAAAGATTTGTGAAATAGAAACAAAATTTGAAAATATTTGGTTTTCTCCAACTAAAAAAAGAAAAAAACTGGTGTTAATTTTTTATTATTTAATAAAAATAAAATTATTAATTTATTTAAAAATCTGCATAAAAAAGCATAATTCCTTTTGGTTTGTGGGAATTTTTTTTAAAGTAAAATTTTTTAAGCCATACATAGGACAAAAAATGCATGCGGATATTAATAAATGAAATGATGATTTTGTTGTGAGAGTTAATGGTGTTAACGATTCATTGACGGTGAAATCATAAGTAAATTACTCCCTATATTCTAATGGTGTTGGATAGAAAGGTGTATACTATATATATATATATATATAAATTAAATTTTAAAAGATATGCATGATATTTTATTGGAAAAATTACTCTTTACTCCTCAAGAGTTTCAAAACTTCCCAAACAGCCTCTGCAAGTTTTGAATACCTCAGACAGCCCTTCCTTTATTGTTTCATTTCCTTTTTGCCCCATGCATTATGAAATTCCATCATTGCCCTTAAACCTTTTTGCATACATTTTTTCATTCTTTTTGCATTCCTTTTTGCATGTATTCATTTTTTAAACAGAGAACTCATTTTTTAAACAGAGAGTTCATCTCTTAAACAGAGAGCTCATTTTTTAAAACATAAACCTCATTTCTTAAACAAAAACCTAACAGAAATCTCATTTTTTAAACAGAAAACTCATTTTGTTAAATAGAAAACTCATTGTTTAAACAGAAACATTGATATTTAAACAGAAAAACCAATATTTACGTGACAAATTAATCTTGGGTATAAAAACCAATTAATCTTGGCCACTCATACATATTTAAATAGAAACAACGATATTTAAGCACTTTTTTAAACATAAACGCAATATATTAAAAAGAAAACATCGATAGTTAAACAAAGACAATCAAGCATAAAGACGGTCGTTCTTTATTATATGGAGATAACGATATTTACATTAAAAATTTAATAAGTTTGTGGAAAAGAATTTAGGTTAGCATGATTACATTATAACTACAAACAAACTTAAAACTACAAACAAAAGAATTTAGGTTAGCTTGAAGAGTAATACATGTACTCATTTCTTAAATAGAGACTCAATTATCAAACAGAGAACTCATTTCTTAAACGAAACCCTCATAAACGAAAAACTCATTTTTTTAAACAGTAAAAATATTGATATTTAAACGAGAAAACCAATATTTACATGACAAATTAATCATG
>NC_052487.1:21186970-21281125 GCF_009730915.1 Dioscorea cayenensis subsp. rotundata | reverse complement strand
AAAATAAAAATAGTATATTGCTTCATGAAAAGATTTATATTATTTTTTTTTAAATTAAACTATTTATATAACGACATCAATGATTACACATTTATTAGAATAAAATATTACATGTTTCAAAATCAATGAGACTTTTTGTCGATAAGCGCACTCTAAATTCTTAATTATGTGTTTTAAAAAAAGTCAATTCCTCAACTTTCGCATGGAGTTACTCACCTATTTACGACAATGATGATTGATTAAACTTGTAACATATATTTTTTAAAAAAATTTATTTTCTTGGAAGCTACTCTCTTAATGATATCAATGCTTACGTACTCATTTTCTTCAGATCAAGATAGACGAGATTCTCAAACTATTAAGCAAGTTTACTCCTGTGATGACATCCACACTCATTTGAATAAAATATGACGAGATTTATATATTATTTATTTTTATATATTAAACTACATTATAATAAATTCCGTTCTGACACACTCATCTGAATAAATATTGTATTTATCAAAATTCGCCGGACTTTTATAATTCATAAACTTGTCTTGCAATGGCATGAGGGGCTATGATCTCATTCAAATAAAATATTATATTTTCTTTCAAGTGGATTCAATCTTATATTTTTGATGTTGCCACTTGCTTATATCATATTTCAATGAGTGAGTTTATCCACCTTGAGCAATATAATGATGTGCTTGATCTTATCAACAAGCTCATATCGTATTTACCTAATAAGTGCATTAATCAATCTAAAAATAATATGATATTTTATTCAAACCATCTCCAAAGACAAGCTTCATGTGAACACTCTTAAGATGCTTTGAAGGATGCCATCTATGCCTATAAATTCCAGGCAAAGATTGTTGAGAGAGCCCGTGGTGAAGAGCTTCTTTCTCTAAAAAGTTTCTCTCTAGAGATTTGTCAAGACAAGGTAGTTTTGAAGAAGTTTACTATGTGCAGATTTATAATATTAGTAAATATTTTTATAAATATTTGCAAGAATAATGTTATAATGTTTTAATATATTACTTTCAAATTTATTGCATTTTGTGTATTTTGCAGATGGCAGGTGTTGCAATTGTTCAGATGCAAAATGATATTAATTCTATGAAGGATGATGTGAAGTTTGTGAAAGATAAAATCAGTTCGTATGAAACTGATATTAAAAGTATTATTGATAGTATTAAGGATTTAAAGGATACAGTGGACAAAAATGGTAAAGATTTAAATCAAAGCATTCAGAATATATCTACAGGAACATCTCCTGGTGCTGGTTCAGGAGGACCTTCTACATTGCCACCTAATGCAAGCCTTGCTGACATAGTGAAGTTTCTGAATGAGTTGCATGCAACTTTGGTTAACAATAAAGTTATTTGATGACAACACTCTTCAAAGCCTTTTGAATTGTTCACAATTTCATAAAGATGGAAGTCTTGGGATAAGGCTAGTTGCATCAGCAAGAGTCAGCTTGTGTTGTGTTATTCTAGGGGAAGATTTTACCCTTACTCATGTTAAGGTATCATGGTTTTCCTTTTCTTTTTGTTTGAATGTGTCTGTTTGTGCTTACACTGCTGGTGGACTTTGTCTAGACTCAGGTTTGTTAGTTTTTATTGTGTCCAGTCTTGGGTTTGTTTAACTGCTATCTGTTGTACCTTTGTCCCTCATTTATTTTAATCTACGTGGTTTGTCAACCTTACAAGAAGAAAAAAGAAAGAAAGAAAATGATACGACCTCCAGGTCGCACCGCACAAGAGCACCGTTCGAGCCGGTGTGAGCTCCTAGAACAGGGGAAAAAGAAAGTTGAAGGAGAAAGGATGCTCTCCCAAAATCCAGTAATTCATTTCATACCCTTCTGATAACCCCAACCTTGAATATAACCCCAGCAACTACAGAGACGACAGACAACACTCTGCCCAAGAACTGCAAATACTGCGCCTATTGCGCCACTACCAAAACCAATGGTGATAGGCTTTCTGTCATATCTCCAGCTTACCATGCTTCCACTACCCCCTGTCTATCCCATGATCATCCCTCATAGTCCACGAGCCATGCTGGGCGAGTCTTGGTCCTAGTCTTTTTATCAGGCGGGGCTTCTTCAAAGCTCCCACGAGTTGGTTCCACCGTGCCAGGTCCGATCGAACAACGGGTCGCATCAGAAATCTTGAGGCTGAAGATGATTTAGATAATGTCGTATTTAATTGGAGATGTTGTCAATGAGCTTTATATTTAGTTGATTTTTGACTAAGTTTTATGAAATTTCTTTTGGAATGTACTCTTCTAATGGCATTGGTGCTTACACACTAATTTGAATAAAATATCATATTCTTCAAGATCGATAATTGGCTATATCATTGATGATCACACAAACGTCAATGATATAAGCAAGTATCGATATCGAAGAATATGATACTTTATTCAAATGAGTGCGTAAGCATTGATACCATTACAAGAGTAACTTCCAAAAAAAACTTCATCAAATTTACTGAATGAAAACAAATTGGCCTAATTTTCTTTTCTTTCTTCTTCCGCAATCATGAAGATAAAATAAATAGATAATTGAACGTGAACACACTGACATAATAGATTGAATGGACAATTTAATGTAAACACAACTCTAATCATTATGAGTGTTTCAAGTTTTCTAACATAAAAGGAAATAAAAGGCATTAAATGAAAACATCAGACATGCTAGCAAAACCATGGAAAATAAAGAGAAGAAGACAATTATTCTTCACCTCAAACTCTACACCCAATTATTATCAATTCAATAACACACTCAAACCAAAAGAACAAGGTGGTTGGGGCATTCTTGACGTTAATGAGTTCAATCTTGCCCTGTTTGGTAAGTGATAGTGGAAAATTTCATCCAAATCAAGCTGTTGTTGTGGCTAAAATCATTGAATTTAATTACTTCCACGAAATGCCTTCTTGAAACCTATTCCAAAGACAACCCTCGAGGAAGTTTAACTTTTGGAGTGATCTTCTGATTTCTCTCTGCTTTAAGAACCAACATGAGTCTTCCCGCTCATCAGAGATGGCACCTCAATCCTTTTTTTGGTAAGACCACTCGATTAACAGTTGTGTACTTATAAATCTCTGGTCTAATGAATTTAGAACCACCCAGCTTTCAACGAACACAGTCAAGAACCTCATCTCAACTGTTTTGTGCTTCCTCCAACTGGATGACCATGTACTTCACAAGGCCAGGGTAAGGATTTCAATTCCTCTTCCAAACAACAAATATTCCACAATATGGAATCTTAATCCAAAGAGAAGGTTCACTGTCAAATCCTTCTACAGTTTCCTCTGTGATGGTCAACAATGATGTAGACTGTGCAGTGTGACACCACCCATTTAGAATTGTCTCTGTCCCCAAAAAATGAATTTCTTCTTTTGGCTAGCTTGGAATAATAAGATCCTCATAATGGACAACTTAATGGCTGAGAGGTGCAATAAATCTATGACTCCCACATGTTTTGCCACAAGGCAATTGAGACAATGGATTATCTCTTTTTCCAATGCCCTTTTACGACACATCTAAAATCACTTTAAGGATATTTTTTAGACTCACCCTTCTCCTCACCTCTATGAGTGAGTTTTAAACCTCCTAATGACCCAAACTTCAGAATTAGATTTAGAGAAGAGATATGCGAGACTTATTGTGCATCTGCTAGAGTGAAATGAATGCATAGTCAATCATATTTCACCCCCACCAGTCTCAATTATGCTCAAAATTAATCACATGTACCTATTGTGATCGTATGCACCTCCTAATCCTCCGGCTGGTGCAGTGAGGAGGAGTGCAGTTTGGACTTCCTAGGGTCCTGTGATGATAATGCAAGAGATCCTCATGAGGACAATAATTTCATGGGCTCGGGCTAGTCTCCTTTCAATGTTTTCACATTGTGGCATTATGGGAAAGCGTTAGCGGCCTCTACCTTCTAAAGTTCACTTAATTGTTTCTTTTTCCTTTCGAGTTCACCAGTTTGTCCGTGTTTCCTAGTTATACTTTTTGTTTCTTCCACCCGTGATGGAAGTTGTGCTTTTGTTCTCTCCCTTTGTATTTTTACTGATTTTTTTCATATATTTGTTGTTCATCAACTTGATATATATATATACACACACACACACACAGATATATATAACTCAATTCTCGGTCGTCTTCTAACCTCCCAATCATTCACAAATCCGATCTCTTCACTCTCTGTATAAGTCTATACTTCCAACTGCCCTAATTCCACGTCCTAACATGCCATTGAGAGTCCAAAACTATGAAAAATCATAACTTTTTGGTTTCAATCAATCAAAATCCTAGGAAAATGAAAGAATCTAAAGAGGAAAAGATTAACGAATTATCACGCATCATCCATTACAGGTCAAGCCCAATGCACAAGAAAACGAAGAGAAGAAACCTGCATACTTCTTCCCCTGTGATCGCAAATCCAAATCCGCGCACCTTGAGGCGTTGCGGCAAGAGAAACCCTCGGCGTCGCCGGCGATCACTCTCACGCTCTCAAACCCTAAACGAGGTTGAGAAGTGAGAAGTAATTTATTAAGAAAAATAAAACAATAAATGAGTGTAATTTTATTATAAAAAAATATAAAAATTAAAATATTCTAATTAAATAAAAAAATATAAGAAAAATTTAAAAACAAAATAAAAAAACTCAATTGAGATATAAGAATTAGTGAATTAAATTTCTTTATTTATTTTTAACAAAAATCAACCAATAAACAAATAAATAAATAAATAACATTGAGAGAAGTTCGATAATTATATATTAATATATTAAATTTGTAAATATTTAAAAAAATGTACAAATAAATAACATAATTAAAAACTCTCATCAGATATAAAAGTCATTTATCAATTTAAATATCAAATTTGAGTATGTTTTTATAATATAATTATGGGTTTAATATTATATTTGCTTATTATTAATTATTATTATATTTATTATATTTAATTATTGACTCGGTTCAACCCCTTGGCTCGATCCCTGGTCAACCCATTGACCCCTGACCCCTGGGCTTAGCCGGGTCATTGCCCGGGCCGGGTCTGACAACCTTAGTGAGAACCAAGAGATCATCTTCTTTGGACTTTTAAAGTATTCGGGTTTTTGTTGTTGCGGTTTTAGATCCGAACCCGGTTGTTTAGCCGATCCGATAAGGGTGGAATGCTCTCCATTCTATAAATATTTTTTAAATTATTTTCCCGTTTAATTCATATATATATATATATATTTATATCCGGGTTATTTTTTTTTACACATTAAAATTTTTATTCTATATAGTATTTGGTTTTATTGAAAATATACACTATACGAATTTTCAGATATATAGAGATAAAAATTAAAAAAATATTTAAAAATTTAAAAAAATAAAAATTTTATTTTAAACAAATCTCTTAAAATTATGTAAAATATTAATTAAATAATAATTAAGCCTTTAATTACATTAAATCCAATGGAAAGAGTTACATTTGTAGGGTCTCTATTTTGGAATTCGAAATAGTTGATGGATAAAAAAATAAAATAATATTATTTAAAAAATACAAAATAAGATTTTCGGGACAATTTTTTTACAATAACAACAAACACTATATATATCAAGAGCATGAACATGAGCTGGGAATTAACCATCCAACTCATGCACTTATAATCTACGATCATTACTATTATTTTTTCAAACTAGTTTTGAAACTCATCATCATTTTCCACAATAAAGGTTAAATACCACTAGCTTATAAATTCTTTGGATTTAATATTATTCTTTTAACAACATTTTTTTTTCAATATTATTTTTTGATTGAGATTTGAGAAAATAATAATTCAAAGGATTTTTTTATTTTTTTATAATTTTTTTACATGAACCTAATTATAACAAAATATAGTTTTATAATTTTTTTTAAAATAAATTTCTATCTGCTTATGTGCCATATATACAGTAATGGATCCCCTATTTTGATAAAATAAATACCCTTATTAAAATGGAATTTATGATACGATATCTATCAAATATATCCTTTTAATTTTATAAAAATTCAATATTATATAGTCTCAACCAAAAAAATAAAAAAATAAATTATATAATTGAAAAGGATGCATATGCAAATATGTGGTGATTTTTTTTTTTTTAATTTTCAAGTATTTATGGACTTGGTTATAATTCATGCATAACACGTGATACGCACGTGCGTAGTAGGCAATTTGAAGCTATAAGCATCCCGCTTCGTCTCACTCTTCTCGAAGGACTTCATTCTCATCGCCTCCTCTGCGTTGCTCTCGCCGGCGATCGCCGGCCATCGGAACGGTCTCCGAGATCGGGACGATGGTTTTCTATCATCCGTATCTCTAATCGTTTGTCCTCGATTTGTTTCGCATTGGTATTTCTCTTTCCATTTCTGGATCTCTGACTAAAATGGCACTGATAGTGGAATAGCTTCTAATTTTTGTGTTATTCCCTTGATTTCTGATTGAATTTGCATTTGTTTGTGTTGTTGTGAGGTTTGATTAATGCATCAATGAGAGATACATGATTTTTCTTCAATGTGAGTGTGATTTTGATGGAGGGTTTAAGTCCCACATCTTTTGGTTTTTTCTTCTGCTTTTTTTTTTTTATCTTGTTTTGGGTGGATGTATGGATGATAGATTTGATTTGTATGATATATTATAAAGAAATCGAAAGTATCATCTTCTGTGTGTTGTTGGTGTTATGCTGTAAAAATGCAAAATTTATCACTGTTTGATCCTTCATTTGAATCAATGTATCTTTTCTCTGTCACAAAGAGTAAATTTTTATGTTGCTGTTAAACAGCTTTTTATCTTCAAAATTTTGTGATGATTTATAAAAACTTTGAACTGCAAACAAATGTTAGATATTGGAGGGGATTCATGGTTTAATTAGAGAGACGAGAAGGTGTTTGTTTGATAGTAGTGAGTATTATTTATGATTATCCAGGCTTGCTGACAAGTATCTTCATCCGATGTACTGCATTCCTGCTACCTAATGTAGTTTCTAGCTATGAAGAAGGAAAACATGGTTAGTGGATGTGGATTACCTACTGGTCGAATTACAAGGTCCCGAGCTGCGGCTCTTTGTCGGAGAGCCGAGGTTCTTCCTTTGGAACAGCCAACTGCAAAGCCTGATGAGACACATGTGCAAGGAGGGAATTCAAAGAGAGCAGTGTTGGATGACAGCACTTGTGCAGCATCTCACACTGCAGTTTTAAAGCATAAAAAGAGAGCTGTTCTCAAGGATGTTAGCAATGCATGCTGTGAAAGTTCATGTGAGAACTTGACTAGTGCAGCAGGAATTCAGGTTTGTCATCTTTTCTTCAATTGGAAGCAAGAATTCATACAAAAATTACGTTACTGCAGTTAGAAATTCAAGGAGCTCTGTTGAGCAATTTTATGAGCATTGCGTGAATGTATAACAAAAATCAAGTTCTTGTTTGTCTTTTGGAGCTTGAATTGTAGGTGTTTGATCGCTTTGTAAATGCCACCTTCATAGATAGCCTTTTGTACTTCATACTGGGCTATTATTGTTCTGTAGTACTCCTAAAAATTTGACCTTTTTCTTCCTTTTAATGCTTCTTTCAGGCTATGGGCATCTTGCAGGCTAAATCAGCTCCCTCCAAATCAAAGTCTCGTAGGGGATCAAAGAATTCTAAGTTAGGCTCCATTTCTGATGGACCTGTGATGGGTAAGGATGCCAGAAAAAATAAAATACCAGAACAAGTACAGGAGGAGGAGTTTTCTGAAGAAGAAGAAAGGACGGGTGATTTGGTGGATTCAGAAGAAACTGTGCTAATACCGCAGGTTGCTGGGAAGAGCACATTTGACAAGACTTCGATTCAGAAATGTAACAGGAAAGAGGAACCTGGGCTTTTACATGATTTAACAAATGGTTAGCAAGTTAATCCCCATTGGCTCAAATAAATGACAGGCTTAGCAGAGGAATTATTATGCCTATAATGACCGGAGAAATTATTAAAACGAAATCAACATTCTCGCTTCTGTTGGAATGCCAATCAAACAAGTCTTCCTTACTGTTTTCAGGAATAGACACTTCTCTAAATAACATGCTTTTGTAACCCAACTGTTTGCTGTTTAATGCAGCTGAAGAAAGAGAGCTTGAGGACCCAAGAAGCTTGAATCCATTGGAATTCACAGATATTGATGTTGATCATGCAAATCCGCAAATGTGCAGTCTTTATGCAACAGATATCTATACTAATTTGCGAGCCAATGAGGTATGATTTTGGGAACTGATCTGTTGTAATCGCAACTGATGATTTGTATGGTTTTCTTTCTTAGACATCTGGCCTTTCTACTTTGAAAATAGCTTAATGATTTTGCTTCCACTTTCTTGGGCATTACTATGCTGTCTAATAGTATGCATCAAGAACATCACAAGCTATTGCCCTCTCTCATTAAATAAAGCTTTACAAAGAATGGACTCGTTGTTTCTTAATCTAATTGGCTCTTTTGCTTAATAACTGTCCTAAGATTATGAACAGGGAATTATGTGAGTCTACAATTCTGTCCATTAACAGTGCAAATGCTTTTAATCAATAGCCTTTCTGAAATGCTTACTGTTTGCAGCTTATCCAAAGGCCTTCTTCAAACTTTATGGAAATAAAAGCAACATGATATCAACCAGAGGATGCGGGGGATTTTAATTGATTGGTTAGTAGAGGTCTGTTGTTCATCCTTTTCTATCCACACATTTGTTCTTTGGTGTCTGCGTATGCATGCTGCGTGTGTTGCATAATTAAAAGTTTAATACGACTGTACTATCGTCATTCTTGACAAAGTGAACAGGCATATCTAAGAAACTTTTGAAAAGTAAGAGCTAATAGGAAACAAAATCCACTTAATAGGAACCAGTTTGGTTAAACACTTAAACTACACACGAGAGGCTTGGAGCAACATGATAGTGAATTATGGGTCCCGTCCCAGTTGCCAACACACTAGAGGCCAGAGAGACTGATGGAAATGCGTCTTTGCTAACTGTTGCTGTTTCTCTTTCAGGTTTCGGAGGAATATAACCTAGTTCCAGATACACTGTATCTCACAGTGCACATCATTGACTTATTTCTCACTGAAAACTATATTGAAAGATCAAGACTTCAACTACTTGGAATCTCCTGCATGCTAATTGCATCGTAAGTGTACCCTCCTTTTTTTGAGCATCTTATAGCCACTATTCATGGCATTGTCGCCTGGAGGCAACCTCTCTAAACGCTTTCCACTCAAAAGCAAAAATGAGGACTATTCAATTAGTTTATTATTATTTTTTTTCCACTTATAAAGCTTCTAAGTGTTGATATTTTCTAGAATTAGGACTCTGTCCAGCGCAGCAGAATTAAGAAAACGAGACAGTTCCAAAATGAAATGAAAGGATTTTAAAATGAGGCCACATTTTATAGAGCTTCTCAAGTTAATAGTGTTGCTGACATAGTCTCAAGCCATCCTTACAAGTTGGTTAACTTGTCAGTCATTTTAATTGTGAACTAGTTGTTGATTATACACTTCTTATGTTAAGATTTACCACTTGTGTAGGACAATCATGCCCATGATTGATCTTTCTTTTTCACTGAGTTATTTTGTCAGATCACCACGAATGGATTTATTCTTATTTCTATCTCATATTGTCATTCCTCAAAACAAAATGATTATCTAATGTCATAATTCTCCAGGAAATACGAGGAAATATGTGCTCCTCGAGTAGAACAATTCTGTTTCATCACTGACAACACTTATACCAAAGAAGAGGTACATAATATTTATGGTCTTTTGAAAAATCCTGGCAGAAAGTAATAATATGAAAAATATGGGAAAGTCATGTATGCACTTCTATTAGGTGCTGAAAATGGAAAGCCAGGTGCTAAACTATATAGGATTTCGCTTATCCGTGCCTACCATTGAAACATTTCTCAGGCAAGCTATCCAAACTCCCTTTATTAGCCTATTCATACACTTCTTCATCTCAAACTTAAAATTGAGATATTATTTCTCTTCTCATTTTCATGTGCAGGAGATTCATTCGAGCTGCGCAAGCTTCACATCAGGCACAATAACTAGTTTTGAAAAAAAAAACACATCTATTCATATCAATCAAATTTTTCTAAGCTCATTCATTTTGATCTGCAGGTTCCTGCATTTACCTTGGGACATTTAGCAAATTATCTAGCAGAGTTGACACTGGTTGAGTACTGTTTTCTAAAGTTCCTTCCATCAGTCATTGCTGCATCTGCTGTGTTCCTTGCCAGATGGACATTGGATCAGTCCACACATCCATGGGTTCAACTCCAAATCACCCCATCCTTTCTCTCCTCTTCAGTTATTTATTATTCTATTCTGATTCTTTATATGCATTCCTTGATACAGAATTCTACTCTCCAGCATTACACCTCTTACAAGTCTGTAGATCTTAAACCAGCAGTTCTTGAAATGCAAATCTTGCAGACAAACAATCAAAACTGCTCCCTGAAAGCTATCCATGAAAAATACAAGCAACCAAAGGTATCAAATTTTTACTGTATTTCTTACTGTTTCTTAGCCCCAAAATTTCAATGATATTTAAACTACTGCTTGACATGTATGCTTATGTTTCTTATTTAGCTACAACTATATATATATATATATAAATTTATGGTTTTACTTAATTTCTGAATCATGATTATTGACTAGTTGCAAACATTGTGTGTGTTTACAGTATGAGTCTGTAGCTACTCTCACTTCTCCAGAGCTCCTGCAATCCCTTTTCTGCTGATAAACTGAACTTTTTTGCCTTTCGTTTTTGAAGATTAGTTAATGAAGACAACCTTGTAACTCAGGAACTATTTAATGTTCTCTATGTGCTAATATGTATCAGTTTCTCCCCATCTTGTCATTAATACTTTTGAAGCTTTTGTAAAACAAAAAATGACCAACAGACTTCAAACTTTTGTTGTGTGTTAAAGTGAACATAACTCTGTGAATATTTTAGCATCTTAATTAATCTTAAATTGCATCGCTAATTTCCTTTTATTAAATCTTAATTTTTCTTTATTCCAATCGATTGGAGTTTGGTTCTTTCCAACTTGATTTGGGTTTTGTATTGGGTGCTAAAGGATATAATAAAGTCAAACCGAGTTAAATTTATTTGTTATTTATTATATTTCGCCTTTAATTTAATTTATATTTTTTTAAAAAAACATAAAAATATTAAATTTACATAATTCATCTAAACTTAATACCCACCCTATGATCATATTTTATTTAATAAAAATAATCTAATGGACTCCGTTTTATAATAACTATCACAGAACCAAAATCGTAGCTCATTCTCAGCCATAAATTTATAAAATTTATTTTTTATTTATTATATAATATAAAAATAAATTAATAATTATTTTAAAAAATTACTATCTCATGACTCATTTTTAGCCATAAATTTATAATTTTTATTTTTATTTATTATATAATATAATGATAGATTAGTAATTATGTTAAAAAATTATTACTCTTTACTCTTTATTTTAAAAATTATTATATTAAAACAATATAACAAGTGAGGATAAAACACATCTTAATTCCGTCTTAATTCCGTGGTAGTTAAACGAAAACCAGGTCCATAGGATCATATCTCAAACGACAAACATCAACGTACCTGTCTTTTGCTGTATATATATATTATTTTATATAGAAAATACACACCATCTCAAACCCACTAAATACACCTCTGTTTATATTTTCTCACCAGTTCAGAAAATATCTAATCTGATTGATTGGGTTCGGATAAAAATTTCAGTACAAACTGTTTCATAAACACTTCTACCATTAATCATATAAGCATCAAAATAAAAATTTAAACAAGAAAAATCTATCTTTACATTCAAGAAAAATGGGGTGCTACTTCTCTACAAGCAAAGACTTTGAATTAAAAAGCATAAAAAAAAAACCTAAAAATGCAAGGCAGCGAAATTAGACTATCAGAATCAAGATTCTGAGAAGCTGCACAAGCAAAATCCTAAACAAGATGGACAATTGATAAGGTTGTCCAGTTTGTGCCTTTTAGATCAGATCCTGTTGTTGTTTGAAGCTAGACAACCAGTTGAAATTTTCAAGAAGAAAACCTACATGCCTTTCTCTGATTGATTCAACCAATAGCTCTTCATTCCAAAATAGGTTGAGATACTTGCGCAAAAATTTCGAGAGGTTTCGAAGAGCCTTCAAATTCAACCGGCTTGATTGGGAAGTTGCAACATTGTATTTACTATTTAACAGCGAGTGCCGCCGTATTTGATTCAACCGGTTGGCCTTTTTATACGTCCAAGGACAGAAACTGTTTTTATAGGCGGAAGATAGCTGATTTAGAAAATAGAACTAGCTGTGTATTAGAGAGATTCAATAACAAGAAATACATTCATGGGAACAGTAGTCAAATTCATGCATAAATATCAGTACTTCAATTCCTGAGTGCATGTTTAAAGTCCAAAGGATATGGAAATATAATAGATATTTGCAACTCCTGTGTTTGTTTGTCATAATCTCTGTTCTTTGATCTATACCCAAAAAAAACTAGCATATAAAGGCATTTGGCAAAGAATTAACGGCATACCTTGAAGCCTCATTTGAGTGATTTGGAGCATCTTCTAACCTGCCCATGGGCCCGGAGGTGGCTCTGGTGTATGAGATTGCTGCAGGAAAATTACATCAACCACATCATTACCAGGGAAAGCAAATTAGTAATAAACCTTATTGTAAAAAAGTTTGAGATATTTAGGATAATATTAAAATACAAACTTGAAACATCGGTTGAAAGCCCCAACGCAAGCCTGACTGATTGTCAATTGCATGTGGGTGGTTCACTTGGACTCCAAAATGGGTACCAATAGATAAGTTAGTTGGGCTGACTTGTTCCTATCAGGAATATAGTGATTTCAGGGCATGTAATAACACGAGCATCAATTTAAAGTAAAATAAATATTGGAAAGTTTGAATCAAACAGTTAGGTTGATGCCATCTTGTGCCCAGAGATGAGAATCAAAGTGTGATGCATTTGGACCAATCTGAAGCAAATCAGGTTCACTTTCAGTCATTGATTTTCTTTGAGAAACCTAAAATTATAAAAATATATAAAAATATCAAGTTAAATAATAAAAAAGAATGCCACCTATCTTGCAGCCATATATATCTAGATACAATTGAATACCTTCTTCTTACTGGCTTCAACTATTTTTTCAACCAGAGCCTCCTTCCGTTTTTTTGGCGGCCGACCCCTTCGCCTCACTTGCATCAGATCAGGAATGTCCTCATCTCCATCCCCTATGCTCCTTCTGCCATCTGCGGTGCCACCCATAATGCTGCAATTTGCCTGAGCATCGTATGTCATGCTCTTGTGTTGCAGGTCTATTGTGCCATCCCCCACGAGAAGTTCATCTGCTGCTCCATGAATAATTTTCAATGCACACTCATATTTATCATCAGAACTTGATCCTATCTCGGCCAATCTAAGACAAGACTTGTACAGATTATCATAACGTTCTACAGGACCATTAGCAATGAAATCATTAGGAGAACAAGACAGAGTATGCCTGCGCTTGAAGTCCTTTCTCCAGCGCTCGAGAATATATTGAGATGGAATTTCATATACTTCCAAAAAGTTGAGCACTGACAGTGAATGTCTACACAGAATACCTCCATGCTGGAAGGACCCACAGTTACATTGCACATCAGCTTCATTTGCATTGTAAGTAACTCCATAGTTCTTGTTGACCTCTTTACCATCTTTCATTTTTACACACTCTCTGACTTCAAAGATAGAGATCAGCCCATCTACCTGAATTAGTGTAGGAATGCAATATAATATGGCCTTGACCTCTTCTTGGAATTTCTTAAACATGTCAACAGTGTAAACCTTGCGAATTTGCTCTTCCATATAAAGCTTAGTAATCAACTGTGGGCTCTTGTGGAACGAATCACTATCAGCTTGGCCTTCCTTCTCACAGTTATTTTGTACTGCTGCCTCATACTTAGAAAGAAATTGCTTCAATGTGCTCTTTGGGTGTATATATCCATCAAAATACGAAACCATACTCTCTTTGTGTTGAATACATGACAACCCTGCAGAAAATGTTTCTTTCACAAAAACTGGAGCCCAGGAATGCCTACTTTCATACAAGGATTCAAGCCAGGCATTGTCTTGAAGCATATGTTTTTCGATCATATTTTGCCAATCTTCTTCAAATTCTTCAATTCTCAAACAGTCATATATAGCTCTCTTGAGCAATCCTTTGACCGCTTTGTATTCAGAAAGTTCTCCCAGATTATCCTGCATTTCTCTCATTATATGCTGCAGACACATGTGATGACGAACTCCTGGAAACACTGCAGCAACTGCTCCTCGTATGGCCTGAGAATGGTCGGTGATGATAACACTTGGATGATTTCCTGACATACATGCTAACCAAGACTTAAACAACCATATAAATGCATCAACATTTCTCTCTGAAAGCAACCCACAACCTAACAACACTAAATGACCATGATTGTTTACTCCAGTGAACATCACCAAAGGTGTCTCATAATTATCCATCAAGTACATCGTATCGACCCTGACAACATCTCCAAAGTACTTGTACGCAGCCTTAGACCTACCGTCAGCCCAAAACACATTCTTCAAACGGCCTCCTCCATCAAAATCCATCAAGTGAAAGAAATAAGAGCCTGACAACTGCATCTTCACAAAAAATTGATTAAGAGCTTCCAAATCCTCTCTCCCCCAAAATGGACCCTGTAATTTCACCTCAACCTCCTCGTTCTCCTTCTCTGTGGATACCAAATCCTTTTGAATCTTTCCTCTGGCAGGAAGCTGCTTCTTGGGACCATCATTCAAATCCTTATGCGACCTAAAGAATTTAGACATTGTCGGATTAACAGGATGGTTATGCTCAAGGTTCACCTCAGTCAAATGAAACAACCCATCAATGTACTTTCTCTGCACCTTAATTCTTGCCTGGCAATCAGTTCTTGCCGACAACCTTAAACGATACGTAGACCTTTCTTGATTCTTGTACTCTCTCCGGCCCTCTTTACAACAAGTGAGCATGACCTTGTTAAGCTGCCCATCATCAAGGCTATAAAACGAGCGTCTAATCTTCGTACCGAAACCAACATTGCGCGCATACTGATTGTAGAACTCATAGACCTCGTCAAACGATTTAAAGGACAATCCAACTCTTGGGATTCCATCATTCTCTTCAGTTGCCCTCTCTTCACCATCAACCTTAGAATCAGATGCCATTTCTTTAGCATTGGGTTCACTTGCAGAAATTAGTTCAGAATCCTCATCCAGGTTCATTTCATTCACAGAACTTTCCACCATTTTACAACGAATAAAAAAGGATTAAACCTGATGAATTACAAGAATAGATTCCACTCAACTTCTCTTTTCAAACATTCATTCAAAAGTTCAAACTTTTTTCCAGCAACCTAACCAAAATCAAAACCCTAATTAAACAGCATGAAAACATAATCACTTAAGAGTTAGAAAAAAAGGAAATTTTCAGTGAATTTGAGAAAAAGGGGGGTTTTTTCTTTTGAATTTAAACATTATGAATCAAAAGATACGTATATGAAAAGGAATCCTAGGGTTTGAAACTGGAGGCACAGTGCGAATACCACATACACCATCTTACTAAACCCTAGAAAGAGATCGAGAGATAGTGAATACCTAATTCGCGATTTTTGGGATGTTTAGCTTCTTCTTCTCCGATGAATTCGAAGAAGAACGATGGATTTTTGCAGCGCAGGAGAGAGAGAGAGAGAGAGAGAGAGAGAGAGGGAGGGATTTGAACGGTGTGGATTAATTGAAGCCCATGGGCTTTTAATTGGGCTTGAATGAGGGGAGAATTTTGCAGAAAAATCCTGATCAAAAATAGATTAAAGTGTAATATTCACCTCTTGTTTAACATTCAAAGTTAGAAATTTTGGAGAATGGGATTTCATGTATGGTTTTCTTTATTAATTATTATAGGTAGGTCGAAAGGAATGTGATGAAAGATTTCTTAAAGAACAAATATAATTTTTTTTAATAAGTGTTTTATCTCTTGTTATTTCATTATTTTATTTAATATTCATTTGTTATTTCATTGTTTTATTTAATATTCATCAATAATGTATATTATTTATTATTTGAAATTTTTTTTTTTTTTTTTGATAAATATGCAACCAGCACTCCTATTAAGAAAAATCAGGGACATATACAAAACGTTCAATTTACTTTAATTTCACCATTCAATCTGAGATTCTTTTAGAAATGAACACCTTACGCAATGATGCCCACTGGTTAAAAATCGATTGGCTAAACTAAATTGTATTTATTAAGAGCTGTCATTCCTCACATATACTGATATACATCACTGAAAAAGACTTCATTTTGAATAATAGAAATTTATACAGGGACTAATTAGAAAAACCATCTACTTGGCCCATTAATGGGCCCATGAAGATCGCGTGCCCTAATGGTTAATTATTTATTTAAAACGAAGAAGTCTCCCTCCCGTTTGAGAACCCTCTCCAGCATCTCAAAGATCCAATTTTTGAAACCCTAGTGATTCGATCTTTTAGTCCGGGAAGAGGAAGGGATGGAAGCCCTAGTGATTCGATTCCTTTTCTCGCTGTTGACTTCCGCCGCGATGGCGATCAGAGCGCTGAGGCGCAAGTCTGTGGATTTGTCGGGAGTTCTTGCTGGGATTCCAGTGATGATCGTTCATATGATGGCTGGTTATCGGTATTCGATCTTATTCTTCTGTTTTTCAATTAAATTTGAGTTTTTTAGGTTTTTCTTATTGGTGGCTATGCTTTGAAGGTTTGCGGCTCTTTTGCTTGTTTTCTTTTTTACTTCGTCGAAGCTCACCAAGGTTGGAGAGGAGAAGAAGCGACGCATTGATGCAGAGTTCAAGGAGGGAGGACAAAGAAATTGGTTAGCTTTCTTTCTTTCTTTCTTTTTTTTCTCTTAATATTTTCTTTTTTGGGAGTTTATTATGGTAGTAGATAAGGTGTTTGATGTAATGCTTAGTTGAAAGTTTTTCTCCGCCAAAGAGTACTAATCTTGATTTTCGCCTTTTGTTTAAAAAGAAAAGAGATCACATTTGAATGTGATTTTTGTGGTTTACCAGAAGATTAAGACCTAAATGTTGAATTTTGTGAATTGGTATGAAGTTGCTGTAGGATTTTAGGCAAGAGGTTTCCTTTGATGGTGTGGGTTGCCTTATTTTGCATTACAGGATACAAGTTCTGGCTAATAGTGCAATTGCGACCATTTTGGTGATTGCAGCTGCAACAATGACTAAAGGAGAAGATCGATGCTTGGATACAAAAGATTCAAGACTTGTAACCTGTCTTATTGGTGGACTTATCGGACACTATGCTTGCAGCAATGGAGACACTTGGTCATCGGAAATTGGATTGCTTAGCAGTGCGCAACCTCGATTAATCACAACCTTCAAGGTTAGAATTAATTCAATGTTTTGTAGCTTCATGAGGTGAAGAACAAGTCATGGTTTCTTAGCCTATTCTATGCTTTTAATCATTTTGTCCAGCTTTGTAAAATTCTGAATGTATTACTTTTTCGCTGATAGCCTTTCCATATCTCATTGATCAGACTGTGAAAAAGGGAACAAATGGTGCAATATCCCCGGAAGGATTAATGGCTGCTGCAGCAGGTGGCTTTGTCATTGGCATGACATTTGTTCTTGTTGGACTGCTTACAGCTGATTGTACCGGTAATGTTGCTATGAAACAGCTACTGGTTCTACCTATTGCTTCAGTGGCCGGACTATGTGGAAGTTTGATCGATTCTTTATTTGGTGCGACACTCCAGTTCAGTGGATATTGCACCGTGAGGAACAAGGTGCGTATATTTCTATTTGTATACATACATAATAGATGATGATGCTCGTGATCCCAAGTGTGTATATTTCTATTTATATACATACAGAATAGACGATGACGCTTGTGATCCCATGTAAAAGTTAATGGCTACCAGTCATTTGGGAATTTTGTTATAAACAGCATTACTCATGTTCCATACTTCCATCATATGGTTTTATTGTGTTTTCCTTCTCAATGCCATGAGATCACTCTTATCCAGTAATGACTTATAAACCTTATATCGACAAGTTCTTCGACAAATTGGTTTTCTATGATATGTAAAAGCTTCTAATTTACTAATGGGTCAAATTGAGACTTGGTAATTGTTCTTGAAAAATGCAATAAGGCTTGTGATGCATGATTTTAATCTATATACATTCTGGGATTGCAGGATACATTTCTTAAAATTATCTTTGTTATGGTGCAGGTGGTTAGCAGTGAAGGGCCTACGGTAGTCAAGATATCAGGATCGAGCATTCTGAACAATAATCAAGTGAATGCTTGCTCAATTTTACTGACCACATTGCTCACTTCAATAGCTTGTGTCTCCATTTTTTAGCCACAAAGATGTCAAATTATTTGTTCAATTTTTACAGTATGAATGCTAACAGGCAGCATAGATCCACAAAATGTACAAGCAGAGTAACTTTATTTGCTATTATTATAAATTTTATAGATACAAACAAATGAGAAACCATTTGATTCAATGAAGCATCCAGCTTTAATTTTCCTGTAATTTATTTACCAGATTCTTTTCAAAAAGGTTTTTCAAGGATCTTTTTGAAGTTTTGGAAGACTCAGAGATAATGAGAAGTGAGAACACAAATTCATAATTATATAAAATGATGGGGCAACCAAGATCCAACATCAGCATCAAAGCTTTGGTACTGATCGTAAGAGAATAAACTACAAACAACAATTCCCCAAATAAAATAGATCGCCAAGCCACATCGAGCATCATGAACTCAAAACAAAGAATGGTAACTAGGCGGGAGTGGCGGCAAGAGGAGGAACTGCAACAATGGGCGCAAGAAGAGCCGTGTTTCCAGTCACTTGTTGAAAGGACGCTGCGTGCTCGAGACGCTCCCATCTCTTTCTTCGCTTCTCTTCGCTAGCCATTCGATTCTCTTCCTCCTCCTCAAACTTGCTCTGACATGTTGCAAAGAGCTCCTCGTCCATTTCTGAGAACATCTTCCTGACATTCAATGTAACATTCAGAACCGCTCGGTTCCAGTGATGCCGGGCATTCCTCTCCAAAGCAGGGATGATTAAAGGCAGTATAACTTGTCGGTTTTCAGCTATCAGGTTTATCAAGTGATCGTTATTCCATAGAAACAAAGCTCGCTCAGCGACCTGTAATAGGCACACATCTTAAATAGGCAGTGAAATGAAGAAAACAAACGAATGCAATTCACAATTTTGGATATCCATGCCAAGAACTATAAATAACCACCATGCACTCCTATGTTCAAGGAATTTAAACAAGGTTTCATTCCTTGATAAATTACAAAGTCTTATATACACAAATCAACATTAAATTCTTTCATATAATAAAACGAAGCTGAGGTTGAAGAGGCATCATTTTTGGTAGTGATGAGTATCAGAATAGCAAGGGAAAAAAAGGGGTTTCCTCAAAAGATATAATGAGAATCAATTATTTGAAACATTACCGATAAAAGTCGCACATTTTCTGGGTCATGGTGCAAAGGAGAGAGTGGATCAAGATTGCAAATTGATTTTTCTGAGCCATTAAAACCTCTTAGCTACCAATGATTAGAACCTTGCAACTTGATTAAATTTTCTCTGAATAATAGAGCCTGTGGACCTAGCCGAATCAAAAGCTATCTATTATTTATCAACCAAATCAATATGGCCTTCTAATCATTCATAGACATACTTATATAACCAAAGATTCTTCAGCAAATAGTTTGGACAAACACCATATCAAAATGAAGGGAATTTATAAGACATTGTGCCAGCCTACCAAAACTACTTGTTTGTATTCACACCAAATTAACACTTCTCATAAACTATCAATACATAGCATGTTATAATGTTAATTCTTAAACCAACACCCAAATTGCCCATCCAAGCAACTTTGTTCACCTTCACATGATCGGATTATTCAACCATCTTAACACATCCGCAAAGTTTTACAGTGAATTATGAGGACCGAATATTAGGAGAAGAAATCACTCAATGCTAAGGACAGGAAAAATATATGCAAATCATGGAGGGAGAGAAGATGCTACCTGAAAATGGGAACTGTTGAGGCAATAACCAATTCGTCGGAACAAGGGAACCATACATTTCTGAAACTCTGCCATGTTAATGGCTTCCAAGACCTCTTCTAATTCACCGAGAAACATGAGTTCTTTCTGACTACTTGTCACCGGCCAATACTTCAACAATCCCATGATAACATTGCTCGCCAACTTGGGCTCTTTTTCTATGAACTGAGTGATGCAGTATGTTAATTGCTGTAGATAAACACCTACCATCTTTGGTTTATGGAGAGGGATCAAAGCCTTCCATAGAAAAACCTTATGCTCCTCCTTAAGTGGCAATGCAAAACCACTAATCACACTTCCAAAAACTTCTAACAACTCGGCGATCCCGTTGTGCCTCTCTGTCTCAAAGACAAACCGATAGAAGATATTGCTCACCGCTTTACGGATGAAGGCCCGATGTGTCATGAACTTCCCGTAAATCCTATGCAAAACTGTCTTCAAGCAGTCCCTCTCTCTTGGATCCTCTGAATCAAACAGCTCAAGCAAACTCAATATAAATGTGTGATCTACATACTTCTTCGCAATTTTTGAATCAAGAGAGGTCGAGGAAACAAACTTGAGAAGTAAATCATACACTATTTGCAAATGTGACCATGCAGGATCAAACATAGGCTCATCCTCATCATTCTCACCGCCACCGGATGAGGAATTTGATCGGCATTTGGGAGGGAAGACTCTAAACAAGTTAATAGCAAACATTCTACAGCTTGCAATGATCATTGGCTCTGTGAATTTCATGGTGCCGGCATTTACATAATCCACAAGGTCAATCAAAGCCTGGCGCTTTAGATCTTTTTCAGCAGAATTCTTATTAGGATCAGAAAAATCGAAAACAACACAACAAACATCCACCTTGCTGAAGAAAAGATTCTGCTTTTCGGTGCTTGGGACGTCCATGAAGGACAACAAAGGCTCAATCCCGGCGACGATGCTGGAGGGGAAGATGGCGGAAGACATCCGCTTCACCGCCGCGGCACGGTTTGACAACGCAGTGTTGCCGCCGGCCCCAGAGCTCGACGAATTGTCACAGGGATTGCACGGCGAGGAATCAGAACCGGCATCGGATTTCGACGCTTTTCTCGGCAATTTGCTAAGAAATTGCTTCCACATTGTGAGTGAAATCAAACCAGAAACCCTAAAAATCACCAAACAAGGCCTAGATCTCCCTTAAGAACCTTAAGTTTTCGAATGGCAAACAAAATATACACAAAAAAAAGCCACCTTTTCTCATAATAACATAAAAAAAACCCTAAATTTCAGCGATGCCGGCAGGATTTGGACCCAAAAAACTTAGCCCTACCTGCATCGATAGAAACCTCAGGATTTGTATAAACGAAGAAGAAGAAGAAAGATCTCTTCAGGAATCATAGCAATGTCGTCCGTCGATGGAGAAGATTGCGTCAAGGAGGATGAGCGATCTCTCTTGCGGACATCGGAGACATCTCGAATTGGATCTCGAGAGGGGTTCTCGAGAAGAGGGACGATGGTGGGGTCGGAAGTGGTTTTACGGATTCCTCCCTTTTCCATGCCATTTTCCTGTAACTCCACTTACATAAAACAATCCCCCACTAAAACTTTGATGTTCCCTAGTGATTGGACCATAATTACTTATTTCTCATCTTTTTTTTAAAATTTTTTATTTAATTGAGCCATAAAAAGCATAACAAAATTAACATATTTCACCAAAAATATCTAAATATATATATATATATATATATATATTAACTAAAACGATAACCCTTATGTACATAAGTGGTATATACACAAACTAAAAATTAATCGTCAAGCCGGCATATCCTCAATATCTAAGGTATATATATAGATTAAAAATTGATCGTCCAACTGTCATGTCTTCAGCCGGAGACTTGTTTTGAGCTGATATAAAGTTTTTATTTAATTAATTTAAAAATTAAATTGAATAATAAAGAATTATGTTATTGGATGCGGGTCGATAGTTGGGTTGCCTCGCCCGAAATCCGCTTCTAATCCTGATATCGAATCGAGGCCGTTGATTTGCCTATGAACGGCTAGGATTCAAATGAGTGCTTTGATAAGGCGTCAAACCTAATCGAGAAGAGGATCTCTTTTCGCTCTCAATCAAAGCTCGCGTCTTTGGTTGTTTGTTTCTCTCCGGAGCTTCGAGCTTTTGCGCTTCGTTCGTCCATCGATCCGATCTTCTTTGGTTCTGGCTGGCGGCGGAGGTAGCGTGGGCGGCCCGTAGCCGAGGTCTTGTGCCCTTTCGTTCCATCCCTATCTTTCAATTTTTATTGATAATTCGGGATTTAGGGTTTTTTTATTACGGGCGGGTGAGATTTTAAAGTTTTTTTTTTTTTGGAATTAATGTTTCTTTTGTTGCTTAAATGATTCTTTTCTGCAAGTTTACCACTCTGCAACTTGTGATTAGAATGTTGTGTTGTTCTGGTTTTCTTTGATGTATTCCATCAATGAATGTGTATTTTGGGGAAAAGAGGATTTCTTTGGAAGTGTAGGATGATGTTTCTTCTTAAGTTTATTGCTAGGGCTTTTGTTTCTTATGGTAAAAGACCTAACTTGGCACTTGAATGAGAAGGATTTTGCCTTCCTTCTTTTATTCCTTCATTTTTGTTTCTATCTTTTTCCCACATAAAGAGTGTTTTCTGTAGTTCCTTTTTCTAGAGTTTTTCTTTGATTTGTATCTTGAGTGTTATTTTCTTCTTTTTTCTTTTTTTCTTTTTCTGTTTGATAGGTAGCTTGAGCAATATAGAAATGGCATTCAACTAGGGTGATTACAATTAGGCACCATGGAAAATCTGGCCAGGCAATGGGATAGAAACCTTCTGAATTTAGAACATATGGGTTAGAAACACCATATAATCATTCTCTTCCTCCAGCTAGTTACTCTCCCAACACTTTCTAATCTTGTTACACTGCAAGGTTTGCAGAATTATCAAGTGCCTGCAACTTTAGTGACAAAAGTAATCTATTTGGATAGCAGGCATACAACATGGAAAATTTATTTGAGAAAGTTGACAACTATGAGTTTGATCAGGAAATTTGGAAATAAATATGATTGTTTATTTGAACTTGTCTGCTGTTAAATTCTATCAGCATTAACATATTCACTGTACAACTAATCTAAACACCATAACATACTAGTAACTTCAATTTCTATAATGTGCTTGCAGGTACTCTACTGAATAGTTGAAGATTGAATGATATAAACGACTGCCATGTGCCAAGAGTGGTAGTTTTGGTATTATAATCAAAAGTCTCTCTCTCCCTATTGGATTTACAGATATAGAGTTCCCCTAAAGATGTCGGAGATAGCAACAAGTGGCAGAGCTATTGATACTTTGTTAGAGAAGGTTCTTTGTATGAACATTCTTTCCTCTGATTACTTCAAAGAGCTTTACAAAATGAAGACTTTTCATGAGGTTGTAGACGAGATCTATAATCAAGTTGATCATGTGGAACCATGGATGACTGGGAACTGTAGGGGGCCTTCCACAGCATTCTGTCTTCTTTATAAATTTTTCACAATGAAACTCACTGTGAAGCAAATGTACAACCTGTTGAAACATCCTGATTCTCCATATATTAGAGCTGTAAGTTCTCCCACTGAATTTTTAGTACCAATTAAGCTCATTTGTGCTTTTATATGTCAGTCCAATGCATACTGTTTGATGTTTTTAGAGGGATCGTTGCAATTGTTATTAAGTTGAGTATATGCATGAACATGCCGCATTTTCTTGTGGTTGAAGCTTGTTTACAATCGGAACTTTTTAATTCACTGTGGAGTTAATGCCCGGAAAATGGCTTAGTTGATATCATAAATTCTGTAACTTCACTTGTAGTTCAAAATACACCTGCAGTGGGGCTATGAAATTTATTCCCAAGCTTTGATATTGTGTTTATTTAACATATTTCCTATTTACTGCTTATACTGGAGTGTGTTTCTTGTTGATTTTGAATTGTGCCTGGGGTATGAATGTGCCTGCATTAACCTGTTAATTTATTCCCAATTTTTATGATTTGTGTCCTTGTAATATATAATCTAAATTTCTGAATTCCAAGACTTTGAGGGATTTAATTGCCCCAAGTTGTTTTGCAGATTGGTTTCTTGTACTTGAGGTATCTTGGTGACCCCAAAACATTATGGAATTGGTTTGAGCCTTATGTCAAAGATGATGAGGTATTCATCTCCTTCCTACTCCAATCTTTTTCTTCTTTTTGAGCATTCAATGTGGTGGAAGTTGTGGTGTGAACCTTTGGAATACTGCAAACATATTTGTAGCCCATTAGGCAGTTCATTTTGTACCTGGTTTAGACCTAATTTGATTCCTACTGTGACTGAAATAGTTTCAGATCCAATATCTTGAATGGAAAACAAGTCATTCATTTATATTGGGCCAGTTTGGTTCCATTCTGTATTTTTAAATGTTATGCATCTGTCTTTTGGCCAAACCAGTTAACTAGCGTTAGGGCCTTAGACCTTTGTGGTTGACTGCACAGTATCATCACATGTGTATTAAACAAGGAGACTGCGTAAGTATCTTTTAAGGTTTACCATTTCATTTACAACTCCAATCTGTAGGAACATCACAAGAAGACATTTACATCAAAATTTGTTCTTGGCAGTTGAATTGGAATCAGTAGTTTGTTGTGATTGTTTAAATTATATCTGATAGGTTAGAGGTGTGCCTTGGTGTAGCATCTCTACATTATACCTTCATTCCCTTTCTATTTCAGGAATTTTCTCCTGGTTCTAATGGCAGGAAGACAACCATGGGTTTGTATGTGCGTGATCTCCTTCTTGGACAGGTCAGTTGCCCTATTTTTTTGCTAATTCCAGGCTGTGTCCATTTATTTAAATTTGTTTGCTTGGTATTGGTTTGATTATTATGTTTTAAACTATCATACTTGGGCCATGTGAATTTGCACATTAGAAAGCACCTCTATAGTAGTTCATCATCCTGTAGATGTCTAAATTCTTTCATTACGACTCATCTCTTTATTTGAGATTTTTAGCTTTGGTTTCATATGGAGGTTGCTTTCAGAGGACAGCACATCTCTGTCAACAACTTTGTATAAGGTTTGTCATGTTGATCCTGAAATGAAATGATTTATTAAAGATATTGAATAATTTATTTTTTATCTGGTAACTGTGCTTCAGATCAATTTCTTTTGCAATCTTTTCCATATCTGTGCTTATAATTTATGTCATTGGTTTAATGATTCTTTGGAAAATTGTGTTTTGTTTTTGTGAAGGTGGGGTTTCTTCAGTGTCAATTAGACAACCTAGAGTCTAGAGATCAAATATTAGTGACTAATTGTTGTCTAAATATTGTCTGCTCTAGTTTTAAGGAATCTTAGATGAAACAAAAAAAAAGAGTTTTTGTTGGTCATCTGATAAGGATTCTTGGATGCTTATTTTGATGATGTTTTTTCTTCTAATATCTGGACAAAGGACAACATTTCACGTCTAGCTCAAAGCCAAACATTTTTTATGTAATGAACAAATTCATGAACAAATTCAGGACGTTACTAGTTCATGTTTTAAGTTTTAACATATGAGCTTGTGGTGGATTACTCTTTGGGATCCATCTCGAGAGGTTTTATATGTGTGTTTGCACAAGAAAGGTCCTGAAGAGCCGAAGGCAATGTATGCAAAACTATCTGGCTGAATCTCCAATAATGGCAAAGCTAGAAACTTCCAAAACATGTAAAATAACTAACTGTCAAACTGTGGAACCATGACATCTGTATATACATAGACAATGAGCTAGTCTGTCATCACATTTTCTTCACTATAGGCATGCATGTCTTACTCTTACTTCCTAGATACACCAGTGTAGGAAAAACATAAGGTCATCAATAAGTTTTAAATTTGAACATTGGCTTCTAGTTTATGCTAATAATTCAACAAGCAATGATAACTGTCTTGTGTTCTTTATTGGCATTACATTTTATCAATTGGGTTCAGAAATTTCATAATTTCTATTGCATATATTGTTGCAGTACTATTTCGACACACTTTTTCCTCGCATTCCTGTTCCCATCATGCGGCTGATTACCACCAACCTTGAGAGAATGAAGCTTCCAACAAAGCATTCTGGTGTTACAGGAGAATCTAGTCGGCATGGATCAGATGACACTGCCCGCCGCCCTCCTTCAGTGAAAGCTGCCCTGTCAGTTTCATTTGGTCAGCGAGCCCCTCATCGGGCATCCACCAGAGATTCATCCCCAGTTCGAAGAACTTTGCCCATTCGAGAAAGAACTGATGGTGATGACTTGAGAGACTCATCGCCCAGCAAGCGCCGCTCACGCAGCCATGATGGACCTGACCGAGACCGAGACCGGGAGAGGGGGCGTGACAGAGAAAGAGACAAAGAGAGGGACAGGGACAGGGATAGGGATCATGATAGAGACCGTGACAGGGGCCGGGACCGCAACCGGGACAGCAGAGATCGACGTAGTGATCGTGATAGCAGGGATAGGCGCAGCGATCGTGATAGCCGGGACCGAGATTCTTATCGGTCCAGTGGGAGGCATGACCATGAAAGGAATGGCAGCAGGGACTATGATCGGCACAGGGATTCTAGTTCTCGCCGGAGCAGAAGCCGGAGCAGGAGCCGGAGCCGGAGTTTGCAAAACCACGGCGGATATTCAGATCGCATCTCCAGCCCATTTAAAGATGCAAGCAAAGAGAAGCCAGCTGCTATTTCAGGCAATCTTGCAAAGCTCAAGGATTTGTATGGTGATGGAACTTCTAATAATGACAGTGCAGATAGGTTTCGGAAGGATACAAACACTGAAGAGGTTTTCAGATTGGGAGCTTCTACTTGGAAATAGGATCCATTCCATCATTCCAAGAGTTCTTAACAAGGTGAAAGCTTTCAATGTCAAGCCTCATTGATGGAGAATAGCACAATACTGTCTTTAGATAATCTCCGCTTATAACTCGAAAGAAGAAGTCGATTTGCTTGGATATATCACATGGTAAACCTACAACATGAGGCCTGTGAGGGAAGAACCATTCTGAGGATGGTTATGTATTAGTGTGTTCTGAGAACTAAACTACATTACAGACATGTAGTTTTACAATTTGCATTTATTTTCTTCATGTGCTACTGAAGTATATCTCTCTGCTTCAAACTTTAATTACAGATCTTTTCACTGATAACATGCTTTGATTTATTTGCTTGTGATTTTAGCAATGTTCCTCTTGGTGATATGTCTCTCGACATCCGTCAAAAACCATATTAATTGATGGTAAATACCATGTGATTGCTGTGCCTGGTAGTACATTGATGAATTATTTAATGTTGCCCATTTATTGCTGCAGCTCAATCTCCATGCATCTTATCTTTTATATATTACTTCTCAAAGAGGAAATCAGAGATATGGAGAAGCAGACTTGTTTTCTGTTTCTGCTGCTGCTGGTGTCCATGAAATCACAGGCATTGTATCCAGCGGCACAGATCTCTTACTTGACGGAGGCCTGCACGGCCGCAGGGTTCGTCTTCGAGGCGTTCACCGTCTGCTGTGACTTTGTCGCCGAGGCCGGGCTTGCTTGTCTCCAGAAGCATTTGGGAAGCCTTGATTCAGCGGAAATCCCGGACTTGAGCTTGTTTGAAGGTTGCATCCAGAGCAGGAATGAATGAGTATCTGGTTTTTGCTGAAGGTATTGGTTTAGAGATTAAAGGTTTTTGGTAACACCATAATATGTTTTCTTTTAATGTTTATACATATGAGACATGGATGGAATTTTTAAGGTTGTGATGTGTTCTTGATTTTGATGTTTTATGCATAATGAGAGAGAATCAAATTGAAGTTAATTATTAGAGACACCAGCAATGCAGATGGTCATGTGTCACATTTATGCACATCCCTCTCTTTGTGGAAAGCTTGATGGTCAGTAACATAAATGTAGGGCCTCTAAAATTTATTTCAACCTCTTATCTCTGGCAAAGTTAAATGCCATGTTTTCCATTTTTCCTTTCTAATTTAAATGGTAATTTGGATTTAAAATTTTATTGTGTAAATGATTAGTTTGATATATTTAATTTTTTTTTTGTAAGTATGTTTGGTAAATGAAGTATTTAGATATTAGGTTCATATTTTGTAAAACTTACATTTAAACATGTTTTATGTAAATTCCATATACTTTTGAAAATTATTTAAATACTTGACAATAAAAATAGTTAATTATTTGCTTGTCATCATATTGAGTAAAGTATACATTAATTATTTTATAATAATATTTTTTTAAAAATAATTTGATATATATATATATATATTTTTTTTTTTGTAAAGTTGATAAACCATAACACCCTAAAAGGTGCGTTTGAGGGACAGTGACAACAAGACTTTTTATTTTTGTGTTGTATTTGATTTGTAAATGAGGTGTGAGTACTGAGTACATATAAAAAAATAACGAGAAAAACTACAATTTCATGGTTTTTTTTATACTATAAAAAATTATGGTATTAAACAGTATTATTGTTTTTAAATAAAATAAATATTTATAGTGATATCTTAGCCACTGTCCACTTTTATCGACCACTATTCACCATCACCAGTTGGCCACCGGCGATCGCCATCAACAGGGTAATGGCCACCCGGCGATCACCATCAACAGGGCAATGACTACCGATAACTACCATCAATCAACCACCGTTGACTACCACTGATCAGTCACCAACATCATTTGATCACCGTCAGTACTAAATCACTTGCCATGATCAACCATCGTGGCCGGCCGATCACTGACATTATTTCACCATCGTCGCTAGTAAACCATTAAAATAGTACAAAACATATTATGGTAGGTTTTTAATCCAGTCATATTGTTCATAAAAGATCAAACATGAAACATCACAACCACTTGTAATGTACTAATTACTAAACTCATTTGTGTTGTCCTGTGCTTTTGGAGGGAACCACTTGTGATGCACTAAACTCATTTGCGCAGGTGCAAAGATGGTATCTTGACATGCATGTTTGTAACACAACACATTTTATATAAACAAGTTAAAAACAAAAAACCAACAAGATTTTTCAAAAGGGCAATTTTGAAACCTTAAAAGAACTTCACAATTTCAAACTCAAATAAGCTAACAATTTTCAAATAAGCAAGCAAACAACTTGGCAAGTCAAACCTGAAGAATAGTTAAAAAGAACCAAATATAATTTCTTATCTTATCAAAGGTAACAATGCAACAAAGAGGATGCATAAGGATAGATACAGCAGCAATGGTTTACTTACAGAGGGCAGCCTGGTCTTTTTGGCCTATGAACCAAATCATAACTTCAAGACAAACAAAAGAAGGTGGTGGGTTGATTTTAATACAAGCAGCGGAATCATATACTTTTTCCTTCATCTCTCTCTCTCTCTCTCTCTCTCTCTCTCTCTCTCTCTGTCTTTCTCTAGAGTACTGAACTCATGACTTGTGCAGTAGAGCAAAATAAGAGGACCAAAATCTAAGCTTTGAATTGCAAGCAATGAATAATGAGAGAAGAGAATTTGGACTTTCATGCACTCTCAGCTGGAGTAAACCCTGCCTCCACATGTTCGGCAACTGGCTTCGGCCTCCACTCTGTCCGTCCCCTCACAATCTCGGCCCCGCATTCCAGCCGCAGCAGATGCTTGCATTCGATGCCAGAGTCCATCAGAGTGTCGCCGGTGTCAGAGACGGCAGTGAGGGATTGTAGCACGCTGTCCCTTCCGCACTCCCTCCTATACTCCAGTGTCATGCTAGCAAGTTCATGATTCTCCAGGATGGAGATTGGTGCACTCTGTGTAAGAAAACATGAAAAGAAAATTTATGAGACAACTGTGCCGCAAGTGTTGAGATATAAACACAGTATAATTGAATGTCAAAGTCACCACCCAACCACTATTTTAATGCAGTTAAGTATTGACACCAGGATGCATTCAACAACTTGCAAGTGGAAGATATAAGTATGGCATGCAGTTATGAACATGAACCAATAGTGTGCCTTTTTTGGATTTGCCCCCAAACAGATGGGATCTCTGTGTGCTGTAAAGTCAGCTCATATCCTCTAAGAGAAGGATCATCTCATGAAATAACTTGCTCACTTAAAATTACCACCTTGATAAGGTAAGTATGATATGCAGCGGAAATTAAAACCGAAAAAAGCAGGAAGACATGTCACATGTCTCATCGCCTCCGTTGGAACTTGGGTAATAAAGCAGCCCTTAGGCATGGATAGAAACTTTCATCTACAATATATGATCAGAATGTTTAAGGTAATGTGCATGATGTGAAAATTGGTTATTGTTGGGCAAGGACAGGTCAGTTTGTTACTAGTAAGAAAATTTGGAAAAAGTAAGTGCTGCTGTCAAGTTCATCAAAACATAACCTCAGGTTGCCATCAGCGACATGTGTCCATTAACAAACATCACAGTAAACACAAGTTGAAATCAGCAAAAAGAAGAATTTAATACCTCAAGAATCCACCCGATATATTTAACATTGTTGACATGCTGATTGATATCCAAATCACCCCACCTTGGCTGCAAATAGTAAAGAGAGGCATGCATGAGATGTGGAACAGTATACAAATTAGTGACAATATGTGGCATGTCAGACTCACAGTCAACCCCTTGCTAATATAATCAGCAGTATCATCATCAAGCTTAGGAAGCTTCCGGCTATCTTCATCGATGATAGCAGATCGTTCTAAAAAGTAGGGCTCTATCTCAGCTCTAACTTCTTCTGGCATTTTAGACAGTCTCCTCGTGTTTTTGTTCATCATCACCCAGACACTGCATATGAGGAACATTCTGATGAGTTTCCATGGTGTAAATGTTTAATAAAAAACAATTGAATAAAAAAGAAAGATGAAAAACAGCATCCTATGGCAAAGATTGCCAAATAAACATCTATCCTGCAAGAAAAGAAAAGCCACAACCTGGAAGCCCTCATGATAGTTTGGCCTGTTTGGCAGTCACGAACATGCCAATCTCGGCGCATCCCATTTTTACCAGAGGCCGCAACCCAAGTATCTACTTCAACAACATCTCCCCTGCCAATGCCAAACGAGACCATGTTTCAACTAAAAACATAACATCATACAGGAGTTCCAGTAATAGCCAAAGTTAGACTTTCACACCCATAAAGTTGTTGCCGGCACAATTGGCATTAATAAAATGTACATGCAGTTAGCGTTTATAATATGAAAAGTATCACGCCAACATGCTTTAAAGTTGACTTGCATTAACAACTAAATCAAGCCCTTCATGTGCTCTAAATATAAAAGAAAATCAAAGGAGATACAGTAGTCTTCTTTTGACAGGCACAGAAACAATTGCAGCTCTGGAAATTCAGGGCAAGGCAGACAAAATAGTTTCAAAGCAAGCCATTATTGACCATCCATCATGATTCATGATAGAAAATGACAGGCATCCTGCTGCGCCCTTCCACAAGTCCACAGAAAGTGCAATTGTTCAGCAACCACCAATAGATGGATAGATAGAGAGAGATATCTATCTATATATATATATATAGAGAGAGAGAGAGAGACTTAGAAGCAAAGCAGTGGTAACCTTATACGGAACAGGTGATAATTTATGTTGGCTCAAAGAAAGGTTCTAACTGCCATTTGTATATTTTTAAAAAAACTCACAGAAATATAAATATAAGAAAGAAAAAACACAGGCAAAGGACATTTACTCAAACAAGGATGCATAAATTGCTGCTTCCAAGAGAAATCACTTAAGCTGACTCGCAATAACTAACCGCTACCAAAGCTAAAATTAGAAAGTGACTGTTGAGATAATTAACTCACCATGTAGGATAGCGTTCTACAAGAACCTGCATTTTGGTCACGACCCATATTAAATTTCGTCGACTCATCTCTTGTGTAGCACCAAATCCATCTCCCATGAGCCCTGAGATCTTGACATGATTAAGTGCCGTCTCCTACAAACGCAAAACAAAGGTAAAGACCAAAGGCATATCATTCTGGCAGGAGAAACGCTATATATATATATATATATATTTCTCAATGAAATCCCCACCTGCAGATGATTCATTAACGTTTCTATAGACGCTGTGCGATCAGCCCCAACCTCATAAGACCGTATAGAAAAGTTCTGCTTAAAGACAAGCCCATCATTAACCATTCTCCCGAGGCTAAACGCATCTGTAAGCATGTCAGGCCTCTTTGGTTTCCAATCAAGGAGGGTCCACTGCTTCTCTGCTGCCAAGAAGATGGTTGTGATGGCAGCAAGCAGCATGCTCCAGTCAGGCAATTGGTTGTAGAATGTCCTCGGGGCCGAATAGGAGGCTTCATCCTCACCCTTTTGGGTATCAGTTTTCAAGCTTATCTTAGTCCCGTTGATCTTGGGAGCAACCTGAGCATTGGCCTTGACCTGCAAGCCACCGGAGGACAACGAACCAGGCTTGGCTACGATGCCACGGACATCCAGGCTTTCAGGGGCCCCACCAACAGTCTTGGAGGGCTTTGCAGACGATGCAGAGGAGGACGAGGCAGCAGGGAAGAAGGCAGAGGCAGCGATGGAGGCCACCATTTTGGGATTCTCTTGGTGAGCTCCCAAGCAACTCTTGCTTACAAAGCTTATCAGAGATTGGGCCTGCAAGGCTGAGAAAAATAGAAAAGCCAAACCTTTCAGTGAAATCCAAATACAGAACATTGATCCAATATTCTATAAAACAACTAATTCACCAAAAAACACAAAAAAAAAATAAATAAATAAATAAATAAAGCCATTGCTTTCCCTAGCCATGATTTTTCATTTAAACATGGATATCTAAATTTATAAGATCATAGAGAAGCTGGTAAAACAAATATTCACCAAAAGCACAGCAGATCTAACACATTACGCTATAAATCAACCGTTTCTCCATCACGATCACAGCCATAAACCACAAAGGACCCATTTTTCTCACAAGAATCACCACAAAAAAGAAAAAGAAAAAATAATAACAAAAAATAAAAAAACAAGTAAACAATCAGATCCATTTGAAATATTGCATTTCCCCATTTTCAAAATTAGCAATCTTAACACCAAAAAAATCCAACAAAATCAAACAAACAAACAAACAAACAAAAATCGAATCTCAACCCAAAAATAACGCGGACAACTACAAACCAATAATTAAACCACAAACCCCAAAATCATAAGACCAAAAAAAACACCAAAATCCATAAATCATTCCAAATTTTCAAACACTTAACCCCCAATGCAGAAACAAAACCACAAAAACAAACAAACAAAAAAATAAAAATAAAAACAAAACATCTCAAACTCACAAGATCGCCAACAAACCTTCAAACAGATTCAAAACAACAACAAAACTCTAGCTCTCAATCTCAAACACCCAAACCATTCAATGATCCATTTACGTACCCTATTCCGATCCCTCCCCCTCGTTTCTAGGGTTTCGTTCTCCGGTGGCTCAAAATCGAAGGCGAGAAAAGCGATGAGAAAAAGAGGAGAGAAATCAAAGCGCTTCGAAAGCGGAGGTTATTTTAAGAAACCACTCAAAGCCCGGTATTTATACCGCTCTCACCGTCCTCGCTGGCACTCCTGAATTGACCATAATACCCTTATATTTAATACTAATCACGGATACACCTACTATTTTTAAATTCAATTATTTCCTCTTAACCCCTCAAAAAATTTCAAAATTACGAGGCCCTCCTCAAACTTTTCCTTCACTGGAGTACTAAATAGAAGAGGGTATTCCGGGTATTTCACGTGGGAAAACTCCACTAATTTAAAACTTTGGGTTAGGATCACTATCCGGTGAGCTTCACCTCCACCCTCGCAAACGCGTGCCTGGCACGTGGGCCAACTTTGTCAGGCTGCCACCTGGCAACCCACTTCTCTCATTCAACAGAAATCTTATTTTTCTCTTTTTTTTTATATATATATTTAAATCTGGTAACATCGGAAAAAATTGAGAATTAATCGTTAACCTTAAGATGAAGATTATTATAAACTCGTATCCATAATTGGTGAATCATTACTATTATTATAATCGACATGTTTTGAACTCGAGATTTTTTTATTAACTCACATTTGTTTTTCCGGCTTTGGTATATATATAAACAAATTTATAATTTTTCTAATTTATATATTTAATAATTTGCATTAAAAGCACCGAAAATTGCACTTTGTGTGTGCTAGTATTATTGCAATTAAATTAAATTCACCCAAATAAAGTTCTAGTTAGAGACAAGTACAAAAAGTGTGTGATTATAATTACTATTTTTACAAATTATTTTTCATTAAAATAGAATTAATTACACATTTACACCAACTAAAGTGGCAATCACGGAGGAGTAGAGAAGTCCATTATAAATTACTTTTTTTTTTTATTTTAATCACTTAATTATAAATAAAAATTATTATTATTATTTCATTGAGGCATTTCCACAAACACTTATGAGATAAGTGGTGAAATCCACACACCGGACTTTATGGACTATAATTAAAATTAAATTTAAATTAAATTCAACAACTAAAGTTCGAATTACGAAAAAAAAAGTTAATAATAAGTTAATCCTATTAAGTTTGATAATTTTAAATTATTATTATTATTGTTATATTCATTGAGGCATTTTGACAAACATTTGATGGGTTGTGCGGCCGCCCGCGCGGCGCGTGGCGGGTGGACTCGACGTGCTCGAGAAGTTCGTCGGTATTCTCGGCCAATGGGTCAAGAAAGGTGTGCATTCCTAACACTTCTACAAAGGATGCTTGACTTTTAAAAATTAAATAAATAAATAAATAAAATAAGATAATATAATTTTTCTCAATACCCCTTATGTAATTTAAAATTATTTTTGGACCTTTTCTCATTTCAAAAAAAAATAATTTTTGGTCAGATGGTGACTTTGAAATTTCAATAAAAATAATAACTAACAACTAAGTGGTTTATTGTTACTTAAGTCACCATAAAAAAATTTTAGGTTTAATTATCATACAGGTCTCTATAATTGTGTACTTTATGTCTTTTTAGTCTTTCTAATATTTTTTTTTTTTGAGAAATGCGACGAGTGCCGAAACCCAGGAACAAACACGTGGAAGAGCCGCGCTCACCACCGAACTGTGCCATCACTTTGCGCGAGAAGGGGATCGAACTCGGGGAGCCACGCTCGACACTCGAGGCAAACACCCTACGCAAGGGACCCCGATGCCAATAGACCAAATGGTCGTTGGCTCCTTCTAATATTTTTAGGTACAATTAAGTTATCATATTTGGTTGAGTTTGGTCGTTCTAGTCCATTGTAATATTTTAGGTATAATTAAGTCTTTGTAATTTACACTTGCCTATCTACACCCCGGACTAGAATGACCCAACTCAACTAAATATAAAGACTTAATTGTACCTAAAAATATTATAAGAACTAAAAGGGCAGAAATGCATAATTACATGGACATACACAGCAATTAAATTAATTCTTTATAAGTGGTGAGAGCTTGAATCGTGGGTGAGAAATATTTTCGGTAGTATCAATAGTGGTTGTGTGTGGGTAGTCCCAGTATTCATATGTGCACTTGCCCATCCTCACTTGTTCCGTCAAAACTTATATAGGGCCCTACCTTTCTTAAGATTTAGTAGCTCCTTTTAGCAAATAAATTTAAAAATAAAGATACTAAATATATTTAATTGATAAAAATTTCATATGAAAATTGTGGAGATTTGAAAGTTTCGTAGGATACAAAGTGAACTAAAATTTTGAGTTTCATGTGGTCAAACTTCACCTAAAATTATCTTAATTTTTCTATTTTAGGCATTTAAAATTTAGTTTATTTAAAAAAATTCATAAAATTATAAAATTTTAATTTAAAATATTGTAAGGTCAACATTCAACTCTTTGACTTTCTTAAAAACGATGGATTATAAAAAGAAATTTACGGGAAACAACTCCTTATATTTTCAAACTTTTGATTTAATGTTGACTTTATGCAGCACACAAACATGGCTTTATAACGTGGACAAAATAAATTTTTTGAATATCAAATTAATTAATTATTAAGAAAAGAGGGATCAATAAGTAATTTTGATTAATGATGTAATTATTATTTAAAAAAAATAGCTAAACTTGAACAAGTGTGTTTGACCTTAATATTAAAATTAGAACCCATAATTAACAAAGTAATTAGCTCACAAACAATGACCAAGTGTTTCTTAATGATCATTTAAATTACCAACAAACATCTCATTATCAGAAGTTCACGTCAACTTAATTATTTGAGATTTAGACCTAATTAAAAAACTAATACCACCAACCTTCATTATGGATAAGCTTATACATGCATGACAATAAACAACGTATACTTTTATATATACACACATTATGGTCAATAATTTACTGGTCTATTAGCATTATGTCCTTACGTAGAAGTGTTCATATCTTTACTAAAGAAGCGGGTGTAAACTTCAGCTCATACAAGTTACAGGGTGAGGACGCAAGTGCGTTGAGATATATAGTTAACTTCATGTCTGACTGTCTGAGTAGATTTTTGACACGTGATTGATCCATATACATTTCGTAAATATATATATATATATATATATATTATATAAGTGCAGTAAAACCATAATTTGAATGAAGGTATGTAATTATGATGGTTGATGCACCCAACTTTGCTACCGCTAGCTGTTTATCATCAACCATTTAATTATGATGTTATTCAAAACCAAGCTGAAATTAAGGTATGAAGAAAAATAAAATAATAATAATAAGAGTTTTATGAGTATCAAACTCTTAGATGTATATATAATTAATCCTTGATAATGTTAGAGATTAATATTCAAGCATATAATGCAATTGTTTTCAAAGATGGTTGGTAGTTAAAAAGCATTAACATGATTCACATCACTAATAATAATTAAATTGTTATAGTTGCATCCTCTTGTTGGAAATATTTATTTAGTAAAAACTTTATATCATGCAGTTTTTTCTTCTTAATTTATTAATTCTGCATTATATATATATATATATATATTAAGTTTTGTTAAAAGAGCTTTTGAAAAATTATAATTAAAAAAATCAATCGAGTTTAAATTTTAAGAATAAAAAATAAAAAAAATGAAAAAACAAGTCAGAGGACACTGTCTCAACTATCAGACGTGCTTTGCCCTCTTTTATTCTCTCACTACTGATTTTTGTGAAATGACACGTAACAACAGAAATAATAAAGAGCACAACTACTTATCGTCTTCCTAACTGTAATAATTATCTCTTAGAAATCACCGACTAATCATCTATCTATCTATTTATTTATTTATTATTATTACTACTATTTGATGAGTCTTATTCGTGAACTTCTTACATTGTTATTATAACTTCTTATTTAGCTTTATTTCATTTTGTCACGTTAGGTATGGCTGCAACTTTTTTTTCTATTTAATAAAATTATAGTTTACCAGTTTTATTAAAATGAATTGAGTAAAAAGAAATTATAATATGTATTAAATAGGAGCTGGTTTTTGAAAGCTAAATAACAACCAAATTGTTTCTAATATATCATGCATTATTATCAAGCAATATCTAACAAGGAAAGTTATCCAACTTCTTTATTATAAAATTAAATCCTACACATAATTCCTTGAACTGTGCCTTACTAGTTTGATAAATTTTCATGTATTAATTGGAGAGATGGATGTTAGATTTTGGTTACGTCGTTCCATCTTTATCAAAAAAGACTTGCAATTTAATTATTTGCCAACCTATTCTTATTATAATTTGGTGTTCATCATTGATTGAAATAATTAAAAAAGGATCCATAGCTTATATATTCTTGGAATCACAATGAAAGAGTGTCCTAAACTTAAGGGATCATCCACTAGTTTTAAGGGTCCCATGTTAAAGCTAGTGGCCACTGGCCATGCACGCCTTTCACTTTAGTTGCATGGCTTTATAGCCTTTATTGTTCTGAATTAATATCACAACAATATGATGATGATATGATAGATAAATCAATCAATAAATAAATGCTTATAATCTTGTTGAAAATGGGTGCTTCCTAATCTCTTCTAGCAAGAATGTATTCCCTCCGTTTTTTTTTATATGTTATGTTTTTAATTATTATATAAAAATTTTTGTGTAGCATTAAATAATTTTTTTTTAAGATTTATCTTTTAATTTAAAATATTTGTATAATTATCAATAAATCACAATCAACTAAATATTAAATTATATACTCCACCAGCGGAGTTTTAAATAAGAGTAATTTTGAAAAAGAAAATTTTTATAAAATATAGGCGACAAACTAATATTAATCAATTTTTCTTAATCAGTGTGAATTAGATAAATGTGACAAGTAAAAAACCGGAGAGAGTACTTATTTTCTCTGTGTTTGTTATTGTCATATCGTATCTGCCATATAAAAAATATAGATGATTAAATCAATAAAAAATTTATCGTATTTTATATTACATTATATGTTTTGTGTGTAATATAATAGTATGAGCGGAAAAAAAAATTACTCTTTTCACTGACTTAAACCGACAAAATAAGAGACTAACATACATAATGCATGTAATTAATATTTGATAATTGATGTCATCTATTTATTTGACGGTACCAAATTAATAATTGCAAAAAGGAAATTGCATGTACTATAACACCTATACAACTAAGAGATCTATAAGATTACTTTTCTTTGGAAGAGTTGAAAGAAATACAATTATGAGAAAGATTATTACATCAACAAGAAAGAACAAAGGTAGTTGAAGGTTGTTCAACTAACTCAAGAAGTAGTCCTTTTGTGGTTTAGATGCAGCCACCTTATGTATATCTAGCTTGTGCTGTTTTAAGTGTTCTAGGAAATTTGGTCCACTTGGACTTAGTCAAGTTTTTGGGTGTTGTATGAATGGGTGAACAATTTTAATTCTCCCACACAAATTAAACATGTTCTCATTGTCCAATGCTTGGGCACCATAAACAAAGCAATGTTTTGGTTTTAATCAAGTATGCCTAATACTAGAAATCTTGATATATGCATTCATATGATCCCACACATTATCAGTAGTGTTCATGTTGTACGCTATAACTATTATTGTTTTTTGATCGTGATGTAGGTGTACACTAGAACTATTAGTGTTTCTTGATCCTGATATGGGTCCTCTGTAAGAAGATCAGTGTTTCCTTCTTTTTCAGGATTGCATGATTAGGAGATTTATCTTTAAGAGGTCGTTAAACTACCGTAACTGATGTACTTCTTACTTAATTACATGTTTTTTTTATGGCACCTGTCATTTTTGTCATAAAAAAAAAATCTACCAATTTTATTTTAGACATAAACAATTTATCCAAAAATAAAAAAAATAAAAAAGTGGTTACTTTAAAAATGATTAGAGAGATTGCCTTTCTAATCATTCAACGCTCACAGATGATGTGTCAAACGCAGGACGCAATAATGTACTTTGAGATTAGGATCCTTCAAAGCTCACAATTTATCAATAAGAACTCAACCATTTATTGATGATCATGATGTTAATTATTTTAATGATTTGTGGTTTTATTTGTCACTTGTAATATTATGTATTGAACACATGTGTTACTTGTAGAATTTTGCATCGAATATATTGGTTATTTACTTCATTTTGTAATTGAATTATTATATGTTGATACATTTGGCTGAAAAATTATTTTGACAACCATGATTTGTAAGGATTATTAAAATTTATTATTATTGTTTTTATGTTCCCTATTAGTGAAATTTTGAAACAAATTAGAAATAAATTAATATGTTTTAAAATATAATTTATTATTTTAATTAAGAAACAAATTAGAAACCCGAACAATTTCTATTTCTAATAAAAAAACAAATTTAAAACAAAAATTTTCGTTTCTAATATTTCTAATTTCTCAAATGGATCTATAATGTACTGGAATTAGAAATGATTTTTTTATTTCAATTTTCAAAATTTAGCAACGGAATTGATTCCTTAATCAATTTGTTTCTAAGTTCATAAATAGATTTGAATTATAAATGGATTTTTTTCCATTTTCGTTGCTAATCTATTTATAATTTTAAAAATAAACCACCACTTTTTAATAACCATGAATCCTATTTCTAATCAGTTGTTAAACTGAATTAGCAAGAGATTATAAATGAGGAAAACTATAATTTCTTTATAGCGGACACTTGTAAAACTAAAAATCTAAATAAAATTAGAAAAGACTCCTGATTTATTTTCAGTTATTTATACAAAATATACAATTTATGAATTCCTCACCCAGTGGATGTAGAGATTTTTTAATTCTAATTGGTTGGCCTTATTCATTGAAAGAGCATTCCTACTAATATAATTGCATTCATTTTTAATGTTCTTTAATAAAAATTTTCAATTAAGATATTCAAATAGTTTGATATCTTATGAACATTGGTTAGTTTTATAGCTTTAACTAATCTTGATAATTATTTATAAAAAAATTATGGATAATTAATCATAACTATTAATATAATAATTATGGATATTTCTTATTGAAAAATTTATAATATTACAATGTAATACAACATTTGATAAAAAAAACATAATAATAAAATTATCTGTCTAACAAAAATTCTTAGTAGAAGACAACATACATGCTTGTTTGAGAGAATAGATTAAAGAAAGAAATATTGGTGTTTTTCCTTCCATAATCTGGCATAATTTGAAAAAAAAAAAATTTGTATTTCTGTCTTTTTTTTTTCTTATATGATTTCTAGAAACATGTATTTTTTTAAGCCAAGTTTATGAACAAATTTATGACGAAATTATTTATTATATTTATTTATTTTTACAAGAGATACTTTAAGATGGCATTGATAGGAGATGCTTATCTCTATACATTCAGTAATTTTTTTTGTCATGTATATATAATTGAGAATTTTTTTTTATCAAGTTTACAATTTTCCCAATTAATTTTTTTTAATTATAAAAACGACAAAACGATTAATAATAGTATTTCTATAGTGTGCAAATTAATGTCTTAAATTTGTCTGTCAAAAATATACTCCTATATATTAAATCCTTAAACATGCCCTAATCACTTCACATGAGAGTGCCACTAATCACTTAAATCAAGTGATTTTGGCAGTTCCCGATTGATCACTCTAACATTTTTTTTTATACATTTTATTAAACTTTTATACAAACAGGGGGATTATGATTGATTTAATTTTAATTTTCTTTTTCCAAAAATAAAAATAAAAAATAAAAAATGGTGGGCCACACCAAAGTCCAATATCCACAAATCCAACGGCTTTGATCTCAAACACGAAATTCAAAGAATTATTAAATAAATAAATAAATAAACATTAAAAAAAAAATTCAAAAGCTAGAGAGTCTCATCAGATTCAACGCTTCCACTCACTATCTAAGTCTTATATAAATTAATATATAAATATATATATATATAATATAATAATAGTAAATTAATATTTAAAAAAGAAAATTCCAAAACGGGTCGGCAATAAACGGGCGGAGACCCGAAATTAGAGCTAGTTGATAGATTGAATCCGATAAAAAATCCCATTTTTCGTTTTTTTCGGTTTCCTGTTGTTTAGGTTTCAACAACCCCCGCGAGGAATCGAAGAGCAAGAGTTGGGGGGCTGAATTCGATTCCCAGCCCCCCGCCCTCCTGGTTCATCGCCACTTTTGTAAGATTCTCTCTCCTTGTTCTAGGGTTTTTCGCCCTTTTTTGTTGATGAAATCGGTGTTTTTTTTGGTTGATTTTGGTTTTTTTTATTGAGGTTTTGTGTTTTTGGATTGGAATTGATGATTCATTGATTGATTATTTAGTAATTGTTGGATTTTTGACCGGATTTGATTTTGCGGACATTTGATAGCTAGGGATTGGTTGTTGATTTAGCTCGATTGAGTTTTGGATTTTTTACTCTTTGTTGGTTTGGAATAGTTTGATTGAGAAGGGGATAGTTTTGTTGAAGTTTTTGGAATTGGCACCAAAAATCTGCAGGTTTTTGCCATTCCATCCTTATCTTACTTTGTGATTTAATATTGTATTTGTGCTGGATGTTTGTTTAATTGTTTTAGAAATATGGTCTTTTGGGTTCCTTAGTGTCAATGCATTATTGAGCTTCTTAGATAGCAAAAAGATTATGAATATTTTGCTGCCTGCAATTCATGCCACTGTGCTTGCATTGGAACTTTGGAAGGTTTCATTATCTACATATTGAAACATTTTTTGTGACTTTTTGGTTGCCAGATGGGCTTGGTCCTATATAAGTTCATTCTTTTCAAATGCTTGGGTGCTTTGCCTGTATCTTGTGAGATGCTACTCTAGGATATTTAGTAATGTGATTATGGTAATGTGGCAATTTTCTAATTTTGTAGGTTGGATTGGATTGGCCTCAATAAGAGACAGAGAAGTTCAGCCAGTTTTTATTCTATAACTTAAAGTTGGTTTATAGAGAAGAAGCACCTATGAGGCTAAGGGTTCTGGCCAGCTAGATATTTGTAATGCATCGTTTTATATCAATTCTGCTGTGGCATTTTGATGGCTATTCCTGTACTGCAATCACTGAGTGAAGATCAAACTGATAGAGTACCTTTGCTGATGGAACAGTCTATAAGTCAAGATACTCATGAACATATAGTTAATATACCTCAAACAGGTGTTGCGTCCACGTCAACATCTAATGGAGATGATTTCACTGACTCGGATGAATTGCATCAAGAGGATAGAACTTCAGCAAGTTTACAAGCTCCTAGCACGCAGTCATTTTTACTCTCACCCACTGTATCCAACTCCAGAAATTCTTCTGTTACAAGGAGAGGTGATACCTATGGTCGTCGTCACAGGAGCCCCTTGAATTCTGGTTTTTGGATTTCTGTTGAGCTTGTTGTCAATTTGAGCCAGATTACAGCGGCAGTTATCGTTCTCTCCTTGTCCAGGGATGAGCATCCACGGGCTCCGTTATTCACATGGATCATGGGCTATACAGTAGGATGTATTGCTAGTCTACCTCATCTTTATTGGCGTTACATTCACCGCAGCAGTCAGGGTTCTGATCAGGACTCAGCTCATTTACGTAGAAATTCATCTCAAAACAACCATATTGAGTCAAATTCTTACACTACCATCACTGTTACTCAAGGAGAAGGCCAACAAAATGCTACTCTATCTTCACGTTTTGGACGAAATTTAATTACTTTCAGTCCCAGGTACTGTTGATATTGTTTATTGTTTTTCCTACATCATTATAGATATTCTGTTTTTTTCTGTTTAGTTAACATTTTCTACATGATCCAGACCTTTTGATATTTAACCTTTATGTTTCTCTTATATGGAAATTCCCTGTATTTTACATGGCTTATTTTCAGACTCTTCCCAGCAGATAGAACTTCTTGTCTTCTTAGTTTTTATAACAATTTTTCTAAACGTTGCCTCTTCTTGGTTTTTAGCATGTCTCTTTCTATAATTAAAATGCTTCTTCCTATAATTATGTGGAGTATTTTGAAAAGCTGGTAAAGATGCTAGGAGAATTATCTTAAGAGTCCTCAAGGTCCAACTTGGATTTGTCAATTCAACTGTAATATCAGACATTCATAAATATTTATTTTCCACAAGAGAAATGCTTCACCTTTACATGAACTTCAACCAAATATCAGGAAAATAAAAACCATGGACTTCTTTAGCTCCACCTTTTTCTTTGTAATTGTTGTTTCATTGATATTTTGAGATCTTAATATTATAGTGTACAAGCCCTTGCAATGCAGATTTCCTTGAATGAAGAAGTCTTTCTAGTTTGGTTTTGCCTGCCACTCTGAACATTGGTGTATGCTCTTATTTTGGAAATTGTTTCTTCCCATTAAATTGATATATGCTATTTGCTTACCAGATTAAACGCATTTGTCGACCACTTAAAGATGGCTCTGGATTGCTTCTTTGCTGTGTGGTTTGTTGTTGGGAATGTGTGGATTTTTGGGGGACACTCTTCTGCTGCTGATGCTCCCAATTTGTACAGGTATACATGTGGTTCATAAATTTTTATTACTTACACCTTATTGCAGTCTAACTTCTTTATACTCCAAAACTTACAGGCTATGTATAGTGTTCCTGGCATTTAGCTGCATTGGGTATGCCATGCCGTTCATTTTGTGTGCAACAATATGCTGCTGCTTGCCTTGCATAATATCGATATTAGGCTTCAGAGAGGATATGAACCAGACAAGGGGAGCGACACCTGAATCGATCAATGCCTTGCCTAGTTACAAGTTCAAGTTAAAAAGAGCCTGTACAGGAGAGGTAAAATGAGGATAACTCAGAAAAGCATAGGTGAGGGTGGGATCTTGGCTGCTGGTACTGACAAGGAACGAGCTATTTCTGCCGAAGATGCTGTGAGTTTTTATTGCTATCGTCTCTAACTTCCATAGCTCAAGAGAAACATCCTTGTGGCCTATGATAAAAAATTTTAGTTGAAAGTGCACTTTTCATCTTTAAGGTATATTGAGATATACACTGGTTCTTGATCCTAAAATATACCCAATTTGGCCCTTGAACTAAGAATTTCGTACCAGAGTAGTCCCTAAGCTATGAAAAAGGTGAGCAGTTTTTGTTCTTTTTAACAGGACTTTGACAATCCTTGAAGCTAAACAAACAGTTCTTGTTTCTAGGGACAAATTTAATTTTAGGTATAGATCAGGGATAAAAAATGCACTTACACCAAAATTTTAAGCTCCAATATTTGGAGATCATAGATGAGTAGGTGGCATTTGGTCGACAATGGGCCATGAGCAAAATCAAAAATATTAGTTAGTCCTCAACATTACGGTAATTTACATTGGTGTTCTGTTGGCTGTAGGTTTGCTGCATCTGCCTAGCAAAGTACGTAGACAACGATGAGCTACGTGAACTGCCATGCACCCACTTCTTCCACACTGAATGTGTTGATAAATGGCTCAAGATAAATGCATCATGTCCTCTTTGTAAATTTGAGGTCGGTGAGGCTGCGGGCGCAACTTCTGGTTCCAATTCCGGCAGTCACAATGATGATCGAAGGGTGGGAAGTGGAGGGGACCTTCAAGAAACACAGTAATGACACCTCTGCTTCTGCCGAAGATTTTTTAATCAATGAGGGACATATGTATGTATTCTCCCTTGTCTGTTGATGCTGGTATGCAACCTGCATCATTTCTAGTCCCTTGTTTAGAGAAGAATTACCTTAAAGCTTCAGCATATAACAAAGTCAGAACCGATGGTTTGCTTATGGCTTTGAGATCTTTACTAGACCGGATGATCAAATGGGGGATCATTTGTTGTATAAGAAAGATGGAATGCACTCATTAGAGAGACAAGAGCACTAGGTTTGTGATGGCTTCTGATTTTGTAATTCATAGGAAAAGGAAAAAAAAAGGTGGACAGGGATGATACAATGGAAGTAAACACCATTTGCATGTAGACTTTGATATAATCTCATGTGTTATGATAAAACCAAGGTTTTGTAAAGGCTATATGTTGTAAACTGGCAGGATCATGAGTGTTGATATGATACAGAATGTCTAAGAAAATAGCTTTTATTATTTTGTGATCTTAAGGTTTTGTGTGATGTTGCATTGGTTTTTGATTTTTTTTTTTTTCAAAGTTGTTGAATCATGGTTGTGTTTTGATGTCCATTTGTTTTCTGAAAGCGATATTAGCTTTCCGTGATTTATCAAAGATGATTTTATTCACAACTAATCTAAATCTTTAGTTTCTGAATTAAGAGTCAATTGGTTATCTAATTTTGGCAAATTAAAAATTGGGTAGTTATTTTTTCACTACCAATCTATGAACCAAGCACTCAAAATGATTTTTTTTTCCGAGATATGAAAGATATATACAATGCAATTTAATACTAAACTCAATTTTTTTTTTTACAATTAATAAACAATCAAATAATGCATATTACTTGTAAATTTAAATAAAACAATGAAGTTTATTAATTTTAAAACTAACTCTACTAAGATATAATTGTCATTCTATTAACATATTTCCAAAATGAATCTCTTTAAACTTTTATCCATATATTTTATAAGCGTTAATCAAACCCCATGCAAACTAAATTCCAAACAACCCCACAAAATAGAGATTTTTTTCCCCAAGACGAGCGGTTTAGGCAGGGGCATGCACAAATCTCGGCGGAGCAAATAAAAACAGGGCCCACGCACACATGGGCACTGGAACTATCCGCATACAATCACTACTCACACTCCCAGAAATATGCCCTCACTTATATTTCAAATTTTCATCACTTATGAAAAGATTTTTAATAGAGGATCTCAATTATCAATAGACCACTCGGTCGTTGTTCACAAAATAGAGATTTTAGTTTCATAATGTTACGAGGGTTAAATTTATTCCAAGCAGTGTCAGTGTTGGTTGCACACCAACCAAACTAAGCACTAGAAGCTTCTCTCTATTTCTACTTCCCTCCATGCCATAACCATACACGATGTCTTGTAATCATCAACACAAACAAACTTCACATGAACATCATGCAAATGGTGGAAATCACCAGGCAAACAAGTCCAACAGAGCTTTCCAATCTTGCTTCATTATCAGCAGGAGCCACCTTAGAACCAGATGAACTACTAGTAGTGCCAGAAGATGTTGTGTTTGTGTTTGTGGATGCATCATCACCAGCTTCTTTGAAAATCTTGGCATCAGGAGAGTCTGGAGAAAGCTTCAAAATACCTTTTAAAAAAGAGAGTCAAGCATTAGAACAACTCAAAAGTGTTTTTCTTTTTTTTTTAATTTTTCTTGAAACTAAAAGGTACAACAAGATAGTAATGGAGTAATGAAGAGTGATTACTAGGACAATCAGATACTTTGGCATCACTGTTGCAGGCTTTGGGCATATGAAGAGCAAGTGTGGTGTTAATAGGGAGTCCAAGTGAGGGATCAGTGCTCTCTTTGATGAGCACACACAGACACTTTGGTTGCTGGCTTCGAACTTTCTCTGTGTCTTCACAGCACTGTGGTGTCGGCTTTCGGTGCAATGCCGCTCACGTATGGTATGCATGAAGCCAGGTTCTGCAACTGGTCTGCACACTCTTTCTCATCCTCCTCCATGGTTGCCACTGTTGACACCAATGTAGCTAGGAACAACATCAAGAACAACTTAACTTTAGCCATGTCTTAAATACTAGTTGCTCTTTATTGTTCATGAATCTTTATTGTTCATGAAGGTGTAGATATATATATAGAGAAGTTTGGATTGCAAGCATTCATGCTTGCAATTACTATTCCTTATCCAAAAATGGGCATTACTATTTATAGGTTCAAAAACCAAGCATGATAAGTTGTGATGATGTAGTTTCATAGTTGGAGTAATAACAACTGATACAATTCATGAACTCAAGAATGTTGATCACAAAATTTCAATCATGGTGATGATGCAAGTGCAATTCTTATTGAAAGAATTGCTGGGTTCTGTTCCCAAAGCAAGATGAGGATTGATTGCTTGCTATTTTACCAATGAAGAGAATAAATGCTTCGGCTGATTGTCAAGAAATGTGTATCTATGTCATTGATGATGTATATGAGATATCCCTATGGGAATAAATCTTATGTCTAGTAACAAATCTCATGGTAAATAATCACCAAAAGCCAGTTCTTTTTTGAGCATCATGCCAAAGAATTTCTATTCTATTCTCTTCTAGTTGTAATTCAATATTTAACTAAAACAAGCTACAACATGGGAGATGACTGACTATTGCACCTATCTCAAACAACAAGAAGAGAATGCAGAGTATTTATGAAGAACAGAAATTATAGTTCTGGGAGCTCAGTAAGAGCGTTAGTGAAGGAAAAGGAATGAAAGGTTTAGAATACCTCCGAAGAACGAAGCTGGCATTAAAGCCAATTAAGGCAAGTACATTTTTTTAAAGCATTTCTGCAGCACAATTTGATGTTCCTGGTCCTCCTGTGGTAATCAACTTTGCCGGATCGATATCGACTGCAAGATCAAATGATGATCGGGGATCTGAGGCAAGGCCATTAGTGGGTGCAATGTCCCTTGCATTGTCATGCAGTTTGTTTTCAGCATGAGCTTTCAATTTTCTTGGTCTTCCTCTAACAGCTGACCTTGGAGGAATAATGTCGAGTGTAGCATCAAGAAGTGTGCTTGGATCAAGATTTGAGGCACCTTCATCAGTAGCCGGCATGTCCCTTACATAAGCAAGAAGCCTGCCCAAATGCCACTGTATGTAATCGAAAACGATCTTTGGTTATAGAAGCTTCTTGGACAATGATAGAAGCTAGAGAACACAGGGCTTGTGAGCGATACTTGTAGCCATTACTTTTAGGAAACAATGAGCTCTCTTTGCACCACCGAACCAACAGATATTTCTCAGGAACAGAGAAGAAGTTCTTCAATGACAGCACTCGGAGAGCATGTCTGCATGGTATTCCAGATGATTCAAACCCTTTGCAGCTGCAATGAATCTCTTCATTCAATGGAATCCAGTTCACCAGGTGACCTCCATCGGACTTCAAGTGGTGTCTGATGATATAACTATCTCCTGATGTTTCAAAAACCGCAAACTGTGTTGACAGCATGATTTCTTTTTGAAATAAGTCAAATGCATGATGGGTAAGGATTGTTGATGCATGTTCTTCCATCGGCATGCATGTTTTGATCTTAACATGCTGATTATTTTCTTGCCTGGTTGCCTCTTCCCCTGCTTGAGTTTGAAAGTCAACTGCAACACTCACCTATAGAATTCCACCAGGGAAAAAAGAAAGAATAACCTTCTTTAAACATTAACTTCTTTCCACAAAATACTTCAATATCAAATAGAAGATTTACCTGTTCAATAAAATCTTTAAGGAGCGTTTGTGAATTCAAGAATCCCCTGAAGAACGTCTTGATTGACAATGAATGTCCAGCAGTCATTGGCCCACCTAGAAACCAACCTTGTAGGTATGGCAGTGCCCAGAAAAGCCTATGAACAGAAAGCAGGCTTACATGTCTATCTAAGTTTAATCCAAATTCAGTAACCATCTGATCCCATTGATGTGAAAAGTCCTCCACAGTCTCCAACTCAAATATTCTCTGAAACTCAGACTTGAACTTCTCATATTGAGAACCAAGCAAAGCAGAAAACCAACTTGAAAACTTGGACATAATATGCCATATAGCAAATGCGTGCTTGGTGTTTGGTAACATGCTCAATGCTGCATCTTTAAGTCCCATATCCAGATCAGTGAGTATTGTTTGTGGGAATTTCCCATCCATGAGCTTCACAAATGACTGCAAAAATCAATCAAATCTCATGAGACAAATTGTGAATGTACGCTGCTCACGTAAATAAAGAAAAAGAGCTCAATTCACACCAACCAACCTGCAAGGCCCATCTAAATGCCTGAGGGGCTTCCTCATGCAAGAGAACACAGCCAAGAAATATTATTTGCCCATGGTTGTCTACACCAAACCACACACCTACAACTTTATCATAAGCATATAGTCGATATGATGTGTCAAAAACCACCATATCTCCAAACACCTTGTATGCACGAACAGAATCTGCATATGACCAGGATATATGCTCAAGTTTATTGTTCTCATCCAGAGTGAAATCATACCGAAAATCGGGGTTCTTATCTTTCATCACTTTACATGCCTTCAGAAGTTCTAATCCTTCATGTTCTCTATCAATACACTTGGAGGCTTGAAGGAAATTTCTCAAGTCCCTCTCTGTGAATGTTAGCTCACCAGACTTCACTCCTTTCTCCATTTCAAGAGTCTTCATTATGAGACTTACACTGCAACCAGCCTTGGCAAGAACTAAGATATGCTCACGGTCAACTGCTGGTATATATCGGTAGGAAGGGAGATGGTGCACATCATTGATATTCAACAATTCATGGTTGTGCACATTATTAAATTTGACAACCAACCATCGAGTTACACCTGATGCCACATCTTTCTTTATAACCATCCGTGCTTCACATTGGCAACGAGCAGACTTTGTCTTCCTCTGGCGCTTCTCTTCTCCACTTTTCCTTGCTAGAGGAGGGCCAGCACGATGACAAACAAGCTCTCTCTTGAAGACTCCTAGAGGATGCTCAGCGTTCCCTTTGGAGCGCTCTCGTCTGATTGCAAAACCATTTTTCTGAGCAAAGCTTGTATAGTACTCCTGTGCCTCATCATCACTCCAGAAAATTTGACCTATGTAAGGAGCGGCGCCAAAAGCATCGATTTCAGAACTATGGATTGTTTCTTGAGCATATTTTGTCTTGCAAGCAGGATCGATCAATGCAACTTCCTCATCCAATTCCTCTTGGATGAAGCATTTCTCATCCCCACAAGGGCATCGTTGCCTCCGAGTCAAGCAACCAACTTTTTTCATAGAAGTTCTTCCCATTCCTACTTGTTCCAGCAACTAAAAAAAATGCTAAAAAAATCCAGCAACTAAAAGCTATCTTCTATGAAGGGTACTCGACATGAATAACGAATTAGAAATTCCAAATGAAGCCCATTACCCTGAAATCAGCAATCATCAGTTCAAGCTGATCAGAACCAAAAAGGAAAACTCATAGCAAACCCAGCAAATTCTTCATCCAATTCATTACAAATGAAAGCACAATTGTAGCGAATCCATTAAAAAATCACAGCAAACAAGCAATATCAACAAACTACAAACAATTTAAACTTTTTATTGGCCCATTCTATCAAACAGCAATATCAACAAACTACATTCTCTATATGATTTCCAGATAACAACATCAATAATAAAACCTAAAACAAAATGCAAGAATTCATCTCCTAAAACACACAAAACAATGAAGAAAAAAAAGCAGAGAAAAAGAAGGCCGAAGCTTTACCAGCAGAGAGAAATTGTAGCACAATCAATTGAACCCGGCTTTTCTGAATGGATTCATCCAGAGATTAGAACAAAACAAGAGCGAAGGAGAGAGGAATTCCATGGGCTAGGGTTAGGGTTTGAGATGGGATTGACGAGGGTTTGTGGAGGAGCTTGAGAAAGAGAAGTCACTCCGGCGGGAATATAAGCGGGAGAGATGATATTCTCACACCTCCGGCGTTTTTAGGAAACCCCGATTCTTTCTTTGCGGGATGAGCGTATCAAATAAGCAAAGATAGAAGAGGAGTGCGGAAAGCGGAATCAAGGGGTGGGAATAACTAGTCAATTGGTTTGGAGAGGAAGGCAAACAAGAGCTCTTGGATCTTGATCTAACGGACCAAAACAAAGCTTCTGAATAACAAACAACTGGATTGTCATTTATCAAATAAAATAAATAATTCTTGCTTTTAATAAATTTTTTTTTTTCTTTTTGGTTTCAAGATTGGATTATTAAACATAATTGATGACAAAATTTAATTAATGTTCATAAAGTATAGCTTGGTCAAAAATATGAGATGAATGTCAAAAGAATGTCTCATTGACAATAACAACCCAACCGCAGAGGAAAAAAGGCATTGTAAAGTTGGAAGTTACATGATATATATATATATATATATATTACAAGTAAAGAACAGTATTTATACACAGTTGAAATCAAAGAAGCAATTGTGATACAGAGCCAGCCAACAGATTACTTGTTAGTTGCGCCGATAAACTATCAGTATCATAAAGCTACGCATATAATGTTTAGAATGATTCTCTTCTATTCCTTGTGCATCGATTGAAGCTAGTGTGCGACTGATGACAAATGAATAACTAAATTTTCACGCGCTCGAGAGCATGCATGTTACCGTTCAATGATTCAGCATCTATACTCTTGGTTTGTTGAGAATGGACTCATGCACATTGGCAGACCGGTAGCACAGGAGGTAAAAATAGGACAGCATGGATCAGACACAAGTCGAGGAGTCATCGAATGTTCGGATTTATAGAAGTGTAAGACAGGCAATACTTACTGGCAACAGAATCAAGATCAATGAAGACTGTTTCGAGTAGTCTGTGAACCGTGATACAATCAACAAGTCTCCATTCTCTCACAGGCACCAAAAAAAAAAACATTGCTATTAAGAGTAATAAAAGCTAAGCTAGGAAAATTAACAATAGCAGGAGAAATTACCTTTGAGCAAGATTATTTGTTGAATCTTCGATTATTTTAATCGCTTCAGCTTTCTTACCTGGTTCCAAAACATGGAGCATCTCTGCGGCTGCTGCTCTATGAGGCAATGAATCTGCTAGTACAAGAGATTTACGGATTTACGGCTGATGGTCAGTCAATGAAACTATAGAAATTTAAGAAGCACATAATAAAGAAACCCTTTATTTTCTTAGAGGAGAGACTTGTTTACTACAGTAAGTGAGTTTCCATGTAATTGTCTGCAAATAAAAAGAAAGATGAATACTTTAACAGTTCTAATAATTCAGAGGAAGGTTGGTGGTTGGATGGTGCAGGCATGGCATGACAACCTTATATTGAGACGTTCTGCATTATGAACACTAAACTTCTCTGAACTAGTGACAGGGGCCGCAAGGTTGCTAATTTTGTGGAAGAATTTAAGCTGTCAGAGTATAATCCACTATTAGGAAATAAATAAAATTCAAAAGTTTAAACATCACACTACACAAGTATTACCACCTAAGCAAATTGGTGATATTCAGACATGCCAGAAATTATCTGAGCCACCATCGAATTTAAAAAATAAATAGTTAATGTAGTACCAGGCAGCGATGGTAGTCAGCGTTATTATCATCCAGCACCAGCATTTGCTTGACAGCCGGAAAAACTATATATATATATATATATATATATTGGTAAACTCAAGAAAGCCAGCAAAAGTATCCCATACTTTTCCATAATCATGGTAACAAAACCCCAAACATATAAAGGACATCATAAAGATAGATACTTATACTGTAACAAGCTTTTATCAGGCAAGCAAGCGTAACTAATATAAGGAGGCAAAATTTTGATAGAGCAATTTATTTGTAAACTCAAGTGGTTGATTTTACAAATTGCTGTCCTTGAGTTTGAGTTTGAGCTTGAGCTTGAGATCTAGAGATGTAAGTCTGAAGCTTCCTAAAACTCAAAATGGACACTGAGACAAAAATAGAATGCGCCATGCACAAGTTAATGAAGTCTGAAGGGCAAGCACACTCTGGAATCTAAAGTGCAAAATGGAATTTCTGAAATCAAAGGACTGAATCAGGATTGAAGCTTCCCTACCTGTGCAACAATGAATATTCTGATGTGTACAGAAACTCATTTCAGGTTAATTCATAAACTTTGCTAAACTAACATTAGGGGGTAGAGTGCATGGAAGGAAGTTAATTTCAGCCTAAAATGATATATTCACTCATACAAAACCTCATATAGATGGACTATACTTCAAATATCATGTGTTTTTCTGTAGTCAATGTGATAGGGATTCTACAGGCGTCAATCTATCTTACATAACTGAGTGAGATATGAATCATATGATATAAACAAAAGCAGGTCCTCCTCTGCCAGCAAAAGGTATGTAGAGATAATGGGCCATAAAGAGAATAGAGGTTTGGGAACTATATGGCATAGCAAAGGCATTCCAGATCAATCATCCAACAAATTCTTGATCATAAGGAAATTATAATTTCAGCTTCTACTTCTTAGCAACTAGCGTCAACGGGTCAATGTAACTACAACTAGCTACAAAAATCTAAGCCACACTTCTTTGCAGCAAATGAGCAAAGTGAAGCATTTGAGCAACCATCAGTAACTCATCCTAAATGTGGATCTAATTTGATATTTAGTTCAAAATTTCAAAAGTTCTAAAATATAAATTTGAAATTAATGACAAGCAACTATCACCAATGAGACAACTTAATTGTAAATGTCAGAATTCATAACAAGGAGTGACCTATATAGATTATCCCCATTCTCTAGCTGACCGAGCTTCACTAAGATGGAAACCATTTGTTCCTTAAATGTTGATTTATCGACCTGGCACAGAATTAACAGAAAGAGACAGTAAACCAAATATAATGTATATTAAGTGCATCAAGTATCCATCCATAATTATCTGGAATACTCCAGCATATTCCCAGGCAACCCAAAGAAAATCTGTCCACCAAATTCACATCCAATAGGTATCATCATTACAAATAATTTGATCCAAAGCAATTTTGAAAAAACTTATTTGGTGGTGTAATTTATAAACATACAATCTTAGCCTCCTTGTGCATTTCTTCAAGAGCTCTTTCAAGTAAACCGCATTCTTCTAGCAAGGAAATCTGCAAAAAGCCTAATTAATCAAAGAGACAAAGGGTACATCAACTTTTACATGAAGAAGAGATTAATGCCAATATTCATGGATAACAAATGCACAAATAAGCTTTCTCAGCACAAAATTGGCTCTCAAGTCGAGTAAATGAACAAGACTTTCCATTCTGTTCTGAGGGATCACGGAGAACAATAGATAGTGCAACTGATGCTCTTGAAAGAGCTCTTGAAGAAATGCACAAGGAGGTATCATCATTACAAATAATTTGATCCAAAGCAATTTTGAAAAAAATTATTTGGTGGTGTAAATTATAAACATACAATCTTAGCCTCCTTGTGTATTTCTTCAAGAGCTCTTTCAAGTAAACTGCATTCTTCTAGCAAGGAAATCTGCAAAAAGCGTAATTAGTCAAAGAGACAAAGAGTACCTCAACTTTTACATGAAGAAGAGATTAATGCCAATATTCGTGGTTAACAAATGCACAAATAAGCTTTCTCAGCACAAAATTGGCTCTCAAGTCGAGTAAACGAACAAGACTTTCCATTCTGTCCTGAGGGATCACGGAGAACAATAGATAGCGCAACTGATGCTCTTGTGATAGCATAAGCACTATGTAGCTACTTTGCAATGTGCCAAATATTAAATGTGAATGTTTTATTAAATATTAACCAATCATTTTAGAGAACAATTCTTTGAATTGAAAAGAGAAAAATGCATTTGTTACAAATCAATTAAAATATTTAATATATTATTATAGCAAGAAAATGATCAATATTCATTTATATGCTTCTATGGTCGACCTTCATACAAAATTTGTAAACACAACTAATTTTACCACCTATAATTGAATTTACTTGTACACCAACTATTGAGGTTTATTAGCAGCTCTGATAAATTGTGTCTATACCCTCATAAAAATAATGAATATTATTATTATTATTATTATTTGGAGATCTCATCACAGATGTCAGCAAACCAAAAGTGGTGAAAATTAGTGAAGTGATACATTCGGCATCCATATAATTAGGTGAAATTAAAAGATTAAAATGTACAAGATTCAAGAATTTCAATTACAAAGATAAGTCTCTAGCTCTGATGAAGATAGAGAATTTAAACAAATGATCTTGATTAGGAGAAAATTTGAGAAAATAAAAATATATGCATTTGAAGTATAATAAAAATAAACATACAGAATATTAAGATCTTTCATAAAGCACAGAAAACAAATCCCACCAATTTGAGAGCCTTAGCCTTCTAACTTGTGAGAGTAATTTATCAGAAACGTCATTTTTTGTAGTTCTCTTAAAATGAGACAAGTTTTACTGAATTTATTTTTTAGAATTGGTAAACATTTAAAAAATTGGTCTAAATGGAAAAGAAAATGGAAAAATGGTGCTAGAATACATGCCTTAAGTGTTCTAAGACCAATCTTCCATATAGGACCTTATCTATTAAACATAAGGAACTTTAACTAATCATTGACAAGGCATAACATAATACCCAAACTTCCAGTTAGTCGTAAGTACAAATTTTTGCAACTCATTAATCTCAAACATTTTAAATGGAGAATGCACTAATGTCTCAATTTGTAGGGCAATAGTTCCACTAAGCTCTAGTTTAGCCTTATGCTTTGATATGGAAAAGAAATAAAGACCACAAAAGTGAAACAAATAACATACGGCATAATTAAAACTTTGAATATACAAATAATGTTTTGCCAAAAATGAATAAAACTTCAATTACCTTGTATAATAGCATTTCTCCATGCTCCTAGCGCTCACTATCTGGAGGATAATCATCTTCAAACGTACCTTCATAAGCCTCCAAAATTTCTATTGCCTTTGAGGAACTATCAGATGAAAACAGTGAAAATAACTGAAGAGAAAACTCTTCTAAGGAAAACAAAGAATGAGAAAAGAGGATGTGAGTTGGTGGGGGGTGTAATCATTACCAATATTCAGAGCTTGCTAAATACAACCAACAAACAAACTACATTGAAAATATAAAAAAGCATCCCACCTCCAGGGTACCTCCAAACGGATACTTTTCAGTGTGGAACTTGAAGAGACACGTCAAACCTGAGCACAACAAAACTTACTAATTGGGGCCATGCAAACATCACTACTTCAGAAAAGGAAACAAGGTAAATGATCATCCTAGTCATAGATACTCAGAAAAGGAGCCACCAACAGGACAATCAATCTCAAGCATCCATCCTTGTATTACATAATGATGAAAAAACACAATTTAAAAACTTTGTCCCCAAAGTCTACGATATAAAATAATCAAATAAGAAGTTGATAAAATTCACTTGCAAAGTTGTTCCAATATTGGGAAACTGAACATTTCAGCAAAAATAAAAAATAAAAAACCAGAAATATAACATACTTGCAGTTCAAATTATTTGCAACAGCAAAGCCAATCAAGTTTGTCTTGGGATTAATGACAAAAGTTGTTGTCTAGTTTCAACAAATCCTGACAAATCCTGCATTTGAGCCTGCAAAATTACATGGAAAGCATTCAAACTACAACTGCAAAATATAATGTACTTCAGTGTTTCTATATAACATATTATCCTGCTCCTGGAAACACCACATAATGCAAATGTAAGACAAATATATCTAGAACCCACCTGTAACAGTGACAGGCCCCTTAAAAAATCTCAATATTATTGTCTGCATCAATCCTTAGAGCATTTCTATAGCATTTAATTGCTTCCATGTATTCCCTGTCAGATCGATAAAGAAGTCCATAGACATGCCAAAAACACAAGAATCGGATAATAAACAACAGCACTAACCGCAAAATTCCAGCTTTCATCAATCTAGGATCAAATTGGCACAATTCCAGCTTTCATCAATATAGGATCAAATTGGTCCGAATTAAAGCATAGATACAGGAAAGCGGAGAGTGTGTGAGGGACTTACGACAATGACTTTGAAGACGTTGGACTCCTTGGTTGGAAGAGAAGACCCCATTCTCTCCATTCTCTCCTCCAAGGGATCTCCGCGAAACCCTACAGGAGAGAAGAGAAGAGAAGAGAAGAGAATGAAGAACGCGAGCGAGCCAGCGAGCGAGAAGGGATTCTTCGTTTAAATATATATATATATATATATATAAATATATAGGTTTAATTACCGTACAGATCCTTATTGTTGTGTATTTTCTGCTTTTTTTTCAGTCATTCTAATATTTTTTAATAAAATTAAGTTATCATATTTAGTCAAATTGGGTAGTTTTAGTCCACAACAATATTTTTAGGTACAATTAAATTTTTGCAATTTACACTTGTCCATCTACACATTGTCTAATTTAACTAAATATAAAGACTTAATTATATATAAAAATATTGTAAGGACTAAAAAGACAGAAAATATATAATTATAGGGATCCGTACAGTAATTAAACCATATATATAAGAGAAATTTATATATATATATATAAGAGAAATTTATATATTGCGGGGAAGCGTGGTCTATATCTTTATTTAAATTTTTAAAAAAATAAAATAATATAAAAATTAGAGGAAATTTATATTGCGGGAAAGCGCTGGTCTATGTCTTTATTTAAATTTAAAATTAAAAATAGAGAAACCCAAATGTTTGCATGTTGCTGGCGTAGTTATTTAATATATTTTTATTTTGATACTAAAGATTAGAGGGAAGAAGTGAGAGTGAGAAAACAATTTATTAGAAGATTTTGTTGTTATAATTGCATTTTTGGTATTTATACAAAACTTCACAATTTTATACCTAAAAAAACCAAATATATCTTTATCCAAAAATAATAATAATAATAATAATAATTCAGATATGTTTTTACCGTATCAAGCACATTTTCACAGAGGTAAAATATCAAGACATGAACTAGAAATACCCAAGTAATTTATGAGAAAATTAAACTTCAATAAACTTCTTTATCTTTCCTTCTGCAATCATGCTGCTGTTTAGCAACTCACAACCAAAAAAACACAAGGAACCAAATGACATTAGATTTGTTAACAGAACATGAACAAAAAGCAGTGAAACCAAATAAACTGAAAGAACCACAGCTCACAAACTTAGACTGATGCATGTCACCCTGAATTAACACCGGCAACAATTAACTTAAGTTTCTCCTGCCAGGTCGGAGCAAAACGATAATTTTTTTTTTATTCTGTAAATAGGAAAAACAATGCGAAAGCAAACATCAGTAAAAGAAACAGAGAGACTACCAAAAATGTAAGAACTATATGAATTGACTGGTGAATATTGACATCAATTTTTGCTGTGTAAGAACAAGGTCAGGCTTTCATCGCTGCATGTAATTTGAAGCTTCAAAAAAAAACCCATTGGATGTCAGATGTTCGGAATAAGAAGAGAAGATCGGTTTTAAGCAACGCCTGCAGCAGCCAAGCTAGTTTATTTAACTCGATGACACTGATCAACTTGGTGAGATCTTACAGCAGTTTCTACAAGCATTTGATGGCCTCCAGGAACGAGGACTTCCACATTGCGTGGCCAAAAATATCACTTGAGGCCTAACTATAAATATGCTACCAGATGCCCTCGAGGATAATCGAAAGCCTCCAGTGAATCTATGTGGTACTTTGGATTTCCTAATCTAGCCAAATAGGCTATCTGTGATGAGAAGAATGGGATTGATGTTTTAATCTTTAGCTATCTTGTGCAGGTTCGTCTTCCTGAAATATTAACAGGAAAACAAAAAAAACACAATCAGATAGTGTGCGAAGAAGTGTAAAAAAAAACATATCTCGGATTATAATCAGATGGAGATATGATTGAATACGGACACCATCTCTCCACCTTTATCCTCAGACCAAGAAAGGCGATGAGAGGAATATTAAAGGCCTTTTGATTGAAAACAAACAAAACTAGGCATTTGAACCCTATAAAAATGGTTAATACAATTAAGAAAGAAAAATCAGTTGGCTCTAGGAAAGCAATAGGATTATGATCAAGTAGGCAAACATAAGTATTCCGCGCAAGCATACAAAATCACCAACAAACTCTTCAACAAAAATCAAACATAAGAATGATACTCACGTTTCTCCTGAGCCATTCTTCTGGGCGTTCTCTCTTGCTGGAGTCTCTCCAAATGAGGGCCGATCAAAGTATCAAGTTTAAACATCCAAAGTGCAACTGCAGATGTCGTTTGTGGCATAGTCTGAAAATAAACAATTATTTCATCTATGGCTGTACTAGACCTCGGAACGCCGCATTCATGTAACCATTCTTCATTTATTGCACCAACGAAATCAGTGAGAACCTACAAGGTGTTGATTACAAAAATAAACAATCATCCAATCAGAAGCCATTTGACCTACACAATTTGGGTTGTAAATAATGGTAATTTGAACATTTAACAACTAATTCTTAAACAAACCTGCAGAAGCTCCGGCAAGGAAGCAGTGCGTCGTAATCGCTTGACCCAAAGCTTGTGAGTTGACCTCGTCCATGAACCTAACAAGGCAGCATCCGGCATCCCCGCCTGTAGATAATGGGGAAGAGAGAAACAAATGAGAGAGAGAGAGGGAAGTCCTCAAATTTTTGCACTTAGCCAATTAAGACAGATAAGGCACTTTATGGTCTTTGAAATGGAAGAGTGACAAACATAACCAAATTTCTGATAATGGGAGGACCTCTATTGCATGAATTGCTGCTTTGAGAGCTTGCAACTGCGATGGCAGAACCTTAAATGCTGGATACATGCCGCTGCCCTCAGTTTCCCTACATGTTGCCACATGAATGGCGTATCTTTCTTCAAGATCAAAGTCCAACTCAAATGTAGTATGGCATATCCTACAGTGTTTTTCATCCCGCCAGTAAAGGTCATGGCAACTCTCACACCGAGTTAGGGAATCCATGTAGGACCTTCTGCTGTATTTCACAGAATTGAGAATGGAACAGAAAGAATCCCAAATCCACTTATCAAATGCTTGTAAGCGATCCCATTTTTGCTTTTTTTGGACAAAATTCTTGCCGGTTTCAAGAAATATGGCTCCAGATGGAGCCGAAGGAGCATTTGATGACTCCGAAGGCAATAAAAAGTTGTCTATATCAGAAATAGGCGAAGATCCATCTCCGCTACAACCATCCAGCTCAGATGAAACTGATCTTCCAGCCTGCCTGCTGGTAGTTTCAGCAATCATATGCTCATCCATCACTTCACCAAGAGAAACCTCCCTCTTCTCCAAGGATGCAAAAAGATGAGCTTCCCGTGTGCCCCTGCAATCTAGAACTGACAACAGAGTTCGCAAATCCTGCACAGTTCAAGAAAAAGCAAGAAAAGATATTTTGCAACTCATTAAAAATATAAACTGTATGGCACTTACAAACTCAGTTTAAGTACAAAATAATCCCAATAACCAACCTGTGACGTATCAATCACTTCCCAGTGGCCATCTTCAGAAGACTCAAAATATACTCTTCGGTGACCTGGATCATTTTCATCGCAGGGTCCCAGGAAAAGCCAGTATTTGTTATACCTACGATCTGATCCTAAATATATTGACCTTAATGGATGTGAATCTGGCTCAGATTTTCCAGCAGCCCCTTTATTTCCTGTTGTAGATAATTGCCTTTTTCTAGATGTCTGCTGAAAGAATGAGGATGAGTTGACAATAGAAGAACATAGGGATGAATAATTTTTGTCTATCCCATGCATGGGCCTTGTCAATGATGAATCAGCCAATTGGTGATGGTTTGCTGTTGATTTCTTTATTTTTCCACCTGACCCATGATATTGGGCATTGGGAATGATTGCCGGCAGGGATCTCACTGGTTCCTACACAAAGATAAAAGTAAGATAGAGAAGTTAGTCTTGATTTATTAGCAACCAGATTACTGTATTCAGCATGTCCTATGAAGGCAATCAGACCATCCAAATGGCAAGCATGACTAAAAACAGTTTAAAAAGCAGAAAAATCCAAACCAATAATAACCAGAGAAAAAAATGGATGTAGAAATTGGATGAAATAGGATACCTCAATTTGGCAACTTGAACTAGAAGCTGCAAGATCTACCAGAGCTACTAAAGCATCAAGCTTTTCTTCAATGCTTAGATTTGAGTATTCACCTTCCATTAGTCCAAGTAACCATGCCTCCCCCGAGTAGCTCTCATCAATGCTAGTTTCATCAGTTACCTTAAGGTGTCTTCCCTTTTTTCCTACCTTGTATTGAATAATTCTATTTTCATTATCTGAATCATCTGAATCATCACTTCCACTACTAGTGTTAATGTTATCAGAGTCATCATCCACACTTCCCATGTCTTCATCTTCAGGTTGTGAATTGTCTGCCCCTTTGATTTGAGGATTTACACGAAGACGATATGCAGAGGGTGCAATCTTTTCAAATAATGTAATGTCACTCGAAAGAGTTGAACAAATTGCTTGTTCTAATTCTTCTTCTGTAGTTGAATGGTCTAATGACACAATCTGGAGACAAAGCACCATGAATGATTGTCACATCACAAAACATAAAACATTCAGGGGATGCAAAATATCAAATCTAATATACAAAAATCAATATACGCATAATCACTATCAGCACAATGTTGAGAGTAACTGTACATATTGCTAATAACAACTGCACTCCAGATTCAAACCTACAAACTTAATATTTCAAACCATCAATACTGTTACAATAGTTCTTAGTCAAACACTAGCACATACCTGAGAAATTCTTGCCAACTCAGAAACTGTCATCCCGGTGATTCCTCGATCATACAAAATGCGAAATAGTTCACCTTTCAATGTAAGAGGACGCAGACCATATTTCTCCATTCGATTTCTATCCTACAAGGTACCAATAGGTAGTATTAGCTTCTTAAAGCTCATCAAGTAATCCAATTGCATAGAATTGTGCATCATGAACTCTGCACCCAAATATAACTATCGACACAGAAATAACTTTCCATAGAGAGTATTAGTACATGAATATTTTTCCAGTAACAACTCAGAGAAGTTGCAAACAAGAAAATCAACTTCCACCCTTCACATAAAAAATATAAAATATGGTGATAAAATCTCAACCCAAGCTTCTTCTCTTTCACTTCTCTTCTCCTCACTCCACTAGGAACGATCTTAATTTCAATGATTGGTGAAAAGATATAGCTACCAAAAAAAAAAATTTCAGAGAAGCCTCACTCACTGTTCCAGTTCCCATAGCTTTGCTGGGAAAATTTGCAAGCTATTTACCACTTGGATCATCTTCAACCAAGTTACCATTCACAAGTTTCAACTAAAAATTACTGAAATTGCCAAAAATAAAAAAGTTGGATGGATTTTGAGGAGACTATAGAAGTTGAATATATATTTAAATTCCACATTTTGCTGCAATTTGTTCACTACCTAGTGTTACTGGCTAGTAATCATGTACCTTGTGGACATGCTTTGACAAAATTGAAATACACGACAAGCACAAATCACAAACAGAGAATGATACATATCAACCAAAGAAGACCAAGATCTAAATCAATAGCATAAACAGCAATATAGATCACTTCATAACACCATAAGATCAATGTAGAATGAGTGCATCCTAATGTACCTTATTGAAATTTTCTCTTCGCATTGTGTTCTGTTTCAAACCAAACCCAGCTGCAACAAGAACTTGTCGCAATATCTCAACCCATGTAAGAGAATTAAGAGATTGACACCAAAATTTAACATCAAATTCTTGTTCTTTCACCTGCAAAATAAACCATAGTTAGCCAAACTATTAGCATCTTTGAAACTATTTTCTCTACCCAAAAGAGAAGGTCAGACAACTGTTTCAGTATCACAACAAATCCATAAACATAAGAAGATTGGATTCAATGAAATAAATAAAAAAAAAGTTAATCAAGTTTCATCAGAAAATTATAGATAAACATTCATTTAGTTTACATATTTGATTCACAACCAAATTCAAGCTGATCTAGAGTTTAGGTACCGCATTCTTTAGTTTTACATTTTAGAAAAATTTGGCAGCTTGAAATTTACCCATCAGAAGAAAAAAGAATTGGAAGAAAGTCGTCAAGCAAAACATCAATATCTATTCGATTAGCCAAATTTGTGAGAGAAGCTTAAGAAAAATGGCAGCAACAAAACAAATAATAATATATAAATAAGGATAACCATGAAAAGGCAAATAATACACCAAATTTACACGTAACTGAATGATAATCTATCGGGATATCAAACTTACAAAGTGCAAAAAGACCAGAAACCTGCAGTCCTTTGAAACTCGTGGAATAAATTCACTAGATATCACTTTTTCTGCATCTAATAGGAGAAGCTTAAGGAGAGCCACATGAATCTTGGCCAATAACAATGAGTCCTGGAATAAGGTTATGAACCAAACCAAATTAACAGCTAAATTTAACCAAAAGGTAAATGATGAAAAATATTGGCATTGCTTTGACCGTTTTTGTCTAAATTCTTTATGTTAAACATGAATTTCATAAAGCCAAACCTTGTCATGGAATGCTTGTGCAAAATCATCAAGGGTGAAAAGGTATATTTCTGCCGTTGAAGCATGAGTATACAAGAACTGAAAAACCTGAACAGAAAATAGCAAGCATCATCACTATAAACAGTAGGCATAAATTCAACAATGAAAACTCACATTTCATCCAGTGCACCATATTGACTTAAAAACTTTGAACAATGCATTGCTCCAGAGAATTCCCTTTCAAACATCTAAATGGCTTTTCATTCATTACTCTAATCAACCTTCTAGAAAATTGAACATGTATGTGGAGATATAGAAATTGGTCAAAAGTAGCAGAAGTCAAGCTCAAGTAACCCTGATGTCTAGCCTTGTCAGTGACAGCCAAATGAATCTTATAGCGAAAGTGACTTGCAAATCTAATAATACAGAATTAGCCACCACAAATTTATATTCGTTGTCATTTCCATTTTCACTTTGTCTCAAACTCTCACCATACCAAAACATTCTTGGTTATAAAAATCTATAATGAAATTGCCAAGAATGGTAACATAGTTTAAATAAGAGATATCATCAAGAGATCTAGTTACCACACTGGATATATATGGGTAATGGCCCAACAATGGCGTGAAAACAAGTTTGAAATTAAGCTGAAGTTAAAATTTCCAAAATGAGAAAATAATACTCGGTAAAAAAGAGATTATGTCACACATACCTATAAAATCAGTGACAGTTTGACAACTTTGACTAACTAATGTAATTCCAATAAGCTGCAGGTATAGGAAATAATAGATGACATAGTGAAGTAGATATGAATAACATTTGCCTCACTTGTGAGTTGTGAACAAAGAGAAAGTAAGAGCACGAAACACTAGACATTTGGACAGTTCATAAACCCAGTTTCAAAAGAATAAAAATAAACATACAAATCAGAGATCAAGATATCAAACCTTGAATAGTTTTTTCACAAGTTCTTGTGATGAGTCCCAAGGTTTCGTACATAATGGCAGCTTCATTTTAACAGTTTGTGGAGGAAATCTGGCTAGCAAGTCTGACAAATACCAGGAAAGTTATTGTAGCATTTGAAATAGGATGCATTTATTTCTTAATAAGACAAAAACTAACCTTTGCAAAGTGGACAACCAAGCCGCCCATTTGAAGGAAGATGGGCAGAACATCTCAAAGGATTTGGCCCTGCCTGCAATTCCCTAAGTTCCAGCTCCTCGTCATCTACTAATACTGTCTGGTCATCTACTTGCTCCACAGACTTCTGTTCATCAGCTAATAGTTTGCATTTTGCAAAAAGAGGTTTCTTTTACTTATATCCTTGTTGCACTGTATCTGAATTCACAAGATGTTGATCCTTGAGTTTGATTCAGCATATGAAATACTTACATGAGTAGTACAGTATAATTACTAAAAACCAAATGCACAATGCCTGGAGGCATTGTTTAATTTTAAATTACCTTTCTCTTCTCAATGGAAGTCTTCCTCTTCGCAAGTAACTTCTTGTGTAAAGATCTTTTTGGCTGCGGAGATGAAAGCCAAACAAATTAAACAAGGTAACAAAGAAATCATTACCCAAATGAACAAAAAAACTCCCACTTGCATGGGGAAAAAAATTCAAAACTCACTGTGACCAACTTTTGCTGCTGCAATCTTTTAGAAATCCGATGCAATGCTTCCTCAGAGGAAGCATCAGGCATGAAAGGCTTCCATGTTGCCCTGCCACCTACAATATGGATGCCAGCTGGAAGCTTGCAACTGCTAGCATTTGTCGCACGCCAAACTGTCATCAAACCTTTCCCAATACCATACTTCTTTGGATGAATGTTCACTTCATGGCGAGTTCCACTATCAAAGATTGGGCGTTCCACTACCTAAAAGTACATACAGGAGGGAGTTATGGAAATAAAATTTTTTTAGAAGATGCACGTATAAAGAGGAAATTTGCAGCCCTTAGAATGTGGTTAGAAAGAGAAATTCCAATACTTTAATCTAATTCGGGTGTAATGATTGAGTCTTGCACATGCAAACACATACATAATCCAGTTCCAAGACATAGGATAAGAAGGATACTTATATTAATTGGTAATGCAACAGACTGATCAATCTGCCCTCAAGCATCACAACTACTTTCTGACCAAAATAAAGCTGGACTATATAAAAATCAATTGAATATTCACATGTACCTCTCTCCATCGGTGGTTGCTTTTGATCTCCTCGACAAACCATACCCAGATGTTCAGGTCCTGCCCACAGACAGATTAGTAAAAAACATCAAGATAAAAACCAACAATATCATAGCACATTGTTTAACATATGCAAAATTATTAATTCGATTAAACAACATTTCAGTGGCACATAAGCTCCAAATCCTCTTTGATAGTGTATATATATTAAAAACACTGTGTCCAGAAAGACAATCCGGGATACATAAAACAAGCAAACAATGGGTACCATAATAATTTTCTAGTGCCTAATAATTTTGAGAATTTCTCAAACAAACAGTCAACATTAAGGTGATAACATTCCACATGCCATACATACTGAACTGTTCAATTTCATACAGGAAGTCATTTGCATACATTTTTTTTTTTTTAATATTTTTTGAGTTTCAGATACATGTGGAAAAATAGGCTCAAAAAGGTTGTTAAAGCATACAAGCTCCCAATCAGTTAGTTTATGAAGCTGATACTAATAGACCTATGAGTTCTTGCAATTGTAACTGTGAAACAGAAATATTCTGCCAGACTAGAATGCATATGAGTACTGTGATTTCTGTTGTGATATCAGGATAACTACCATTACATCTTATCATGTGGGGCTAGGGAGCCTGCTATTTTAGCAATTCTTCATAAGTATGGTTTGCAGAAGTGCTTCCAATCAAATAAATGCGTATCAAAAGAAAGCAGACCTCCTAAAAGAAAAGGACACTCTACCATATCAAGGTTTAAATTCCATTCTCAGAAGCGGGTTACGTGCATGTAAAATATTACAAAGCAAAGTATTGATTCCAATTTACTGTAAATATTTATGTAAAACCTGAAATTTGAAATTCCTACTATTGTTAATTGCAGAAAATGACACTGGCATTATTAGCATCACAAAACAATCAAAATACAAAGTGCATCAGATCAAGAAAGGTTTTTGTTTTCAAGTAAATGTTATTACAAATAGGGCCATACCTGTGGATTGTCTGAAAGCATTTGAGGGAAGAGAATCAAATTCTATACCAAGAGGAGGGCCATCTTTGCGGAATACTTTTCTTATAATATATTCCTTAGAAAATAGTACTTGCGGGCTGAACACAGCCATCACTATGGGCAAAGTTCATCCTCCTGTACGTTCTAATCCTCTCATGCTGTTTTTGAAAATATGGTCCACCTTCCTGGCTTGTATGCCGACGCTTGGAAGGTTTCAAACATTTTCTCATCTTGAATAGAGCTGATTCTGTATCGTGAGTCCGATCATGTATTGAGGAAGATTCATTACTCAATGAATGTTGATCTGATGATAGTTTCTTTTTTCTTTTAGCTCGTGCGGGTGGCTTGTTTTCCTGATTGGCATATCTATCATTTGCAAGTTTTTTACCACCCCTTTTTGACTGAATGGGTGTTGAGCACAGATTGTCACCAAGTTCCAGTTGAGATAGAGATCTAATTCTACTATGCCTAACAGCAGTATTCTCGTTTGTTTCATTTCTAGAGCAAGTCATGGTGTTGCAACCAGACTCACTTGTTCTGCCACTGTCCTGAGTATTTCTTTTTGCATATTCCTTCCGCTCTTTCCTTCTCCTCTCTATGAACCATCCACGGATCTGATGATATGTCAGCTTTAGTCTTGCAGCATAGACTTCCATTGCATTTTTTGTAGGGTACTTATCCTCTGCACATTACAAAAAGAAACAAGCAAGCACATTTTATCTGTTGTTACAGATGCAAATCACAAAACTATGCAAAGCAAATGAACAAAATAATTTGCACCATAATTTGTAAAAAAAAAAAAGGGGGCAGGAAATCATCATGCCTGAGAAGAAATTTTCCAGAAACTGGAGTTGAATTGGGGTTTTCTTCTTTGTTCCATAGTCCATCCCTTCATTGTCATGGCTTCCCATCAATCCAGAGCACCCCCAAGGAAAAACTTCAATCAATAGTTAAATCCGCACCTTGGATTTGCAGGGCAGATAAAAAAAAACATCTTCCATAAGGTCCTGAGATGATAAAAAGAACAATTAAAAAAAAAGGGAACAAACAAACAGAATTAATAGTCATATTAAAGATTAAAGAAAGAGATGATTGAAATCTATTGCAATCAACTTGCATACAAATTATGAACAGAAAAGTGAATCTTTCTAGATAATAAAAGGCAAGATGAAGAACAAAAAAAAAACACAAATTCATGAGGGAAAAAAAGTATATAAACACATCAGTGGACGATATATGCATCTAAAACCACTTATTCAAAGAATTCTATATTCATCACCGATTAAGCACTTCATGGCGCATCAAGAGGATGCCGCCACAAAACATTAAGATCCTCACCATCCATTAAAACCCAATGAGAAAATCAAACAACACTTCATTTATCCCTTTTATAAGAATCAACCATCAACAATGACAAGCATTAAATGCCCAACTTAAATCAATCAATCAAGAAACACCAATTCCTCCACAAAAATCAGCAAGAAACCGCATCGAATTCCAACAATAACAACCAGTAAAAAAAAACAGCAACATAAAAACAATATCCAAACAACCAAATCAAAAACCAAGATAAGAGTGAAGAAGACAGTGATGAAGTGAGAGGGAGAGAGAGAGCATACAGTGATGGCGTTAAGGAGAGATCTTGGATGGAGACGAAGAAGAGGGAGAGAGAGAGGCGAGGGTTTATCCGAAGAGGAAATGGAGATGAGGAAAAACCCTACTGATGATGATGATGATGATGAAGATGATGTGGGTTTAAACGAAGAGAGGTTTTGCGGCTCATTTCATGCTAAGGTAGTGTGTTTGGGGCTCGAGTTGAAATATCTGAGGGGTTTGCACGTGCGAATGCACGTGCGGATGGTTTTCTGGTTGAGCTCAACCATGATTCTGATTGGATTGGATTGGTTTGTTGGTTGGTTTTTTTACATGATGAATTATTATTTTTTTTTTTTAATATGAAATTTTTTGGTTTTTTTTTTTAAATAATAATAATAATAAGAGATTATGTGTAATTTTATCTTTTAAAATCAACGTTAAATTTTTTTTTAAATGAGATTGCTTGTGATTATTATGTAATAAAACCTTCGAGATTATGTGTGATTTTATCCTTTAAAATCAACGTTAAATTTTTGAATGAAGTTGCTGGTGATTATTATGTAGATGAACGTTTATCTTCCAAACAGTTTGTTTATTTTAGTACCTAATAAAACCTTCGCTTTTTTTTGGTCCCTTATTAGTGATTTTGATGAAAATAATGATACACAATCTTGGAATTAACTAGAGTGTTTTCAATCCATGTTATCTCCTTTGAGCTATGATCGATGATGATCCATTTCAATGATTGTTTTTAGGTGTTTTCAGTATTTTCTACTTGTTTATGATTTACTTTTATGTGAAATTATTTTTTATGAAAAAATTGTGGTCGTCTATGTTGTTTTATTATATTTTTGTTTGTTTGTCTTTCACTTTTATTGTTTTATTTAATAAAACCATAATTCATTGACTTTTAATATATGTGTATGTGTGGGTATATACACATTCTCGATGTAATTTATACGAATTTTCACAACAAAATAGCATATAATAATGACAATAAAAAATTATGATTGATTGATTGTAGTATTATTAACTTTGAATCTTTCATTTTTGTATTTTCAAAATATTTAATAATATTATTTTTTTTATTAGTATTTACTTAAATGTGGTTGTCATCCAATAACTCATAAATTTTCATGAGAAATTCCCTCGCTATTTAAAAATAAAAAAAATTATAAGATATACATTTAATCTTTTGTACTATGGTCACACAAATTATATGGTAATAAAAAAATTGAAACTTTTCTTTTACAAATCCATACGTTATAATCATAGCAATAAACATAGATAAATAAATAAATAAATATGTATATATATATACGGCAATAGCTTATTTGCATATCTTCCGTAGATTAAAAAAAAAAGGGTGTAAATATAAATAAACGGATGTGATTTATTATATTAATACTGTTGTGATTACGGTTGAACGGTTAAAATGAAAATACTACGCATCAATTTTTTATTTTTTATTTTTTTAAAAACTACAACTATTGATGTTTGTATATAATATATACACACTAGGAAAATGGAAATGCTCTTCATTCTCAGCAAGAGCAGAGTAAGCTTTCTGTGATCTTGAACCAATTCATGTTCTTTTTTCCCATCTTTTAAAGATCAGTGTGGAACTATAATCTGCTATCATTATTTTATGCCTGAATTTATCTATATAAGATTAGTGATCAATCACAATCTGAGAAAAATTTGATCATAATCAGTAGTCTTTTCAATCTGATAAGGTTCATAGAATCACAAGGATGTCAATTCACAGACAAATGCTCTGCAAATCTGTATGATTTCTTGTTATGTTTATTTTTGTGTATCAATGAGAACAGTTCAAGGGCTATGGATCTATCATAAAGAAACTTATACTAATGTTAGTTCATAGACAAATTCTCTGCAGATGTTATTATATTATGTTATACTCTTGCCATAGTTCATTGGATGCTTGTTTTGTTGTTATTCCATATTTAAGTGCATTCTGGTTGTGAATGTATATCAGTGAGAAGAATTAATTATAAGTTGTTATTTATGGATCATATTTAGAATATCACAGTGATAACCAGTAATCTCCTCAATTTAATGTTGGTTCTTTGACAAATCCATCTATTAATATTACTATGTTATACTGCATAAGTGCAATTTGTTTGTGAATATGCAACAATGGGAGCAATTCAGGAGCCATTCATTCCTTGCAGGTGTTGCTTGTTGTATTGTTATTGTTATTATTGTCTTGAAGTTGAGTTTACTTACATCCTTAATGTTTATTGTGTTTATGATTACTCAGTGAACTAGAACCTGTATCCTATTTGGATCATTTTCCTTAATTTGATGGCATAAACTATTTTCATGAGCTTTCATTCATTATTTTTCATATTTTAGATTCTGAGTTCTCAATCAGCTCAATTTTGTGTTGATAAGTATTAGTGTGAGATATACCAGGTTCAAGTTTTATGTAGGTGAAACTACAATATTTATAATGGGATGCTAACATCAAGTGGAAACACATTCAGATGCTGGCACTCCAACACATGAAAGGACTTCAATAGAGTGAGAGTCAATGTGTGCTCACAAATGCACTTCATTTCTGCCAGTTTATTCCCCAAACTCCTTTGACTTCAATGCTCTCCATCTTCTGGCATGCATTCACCCAAGGTGATAAAAAACACCTCATTAGAACCCTTTACAAGTGGTGAGAGTTCGAATCATGGGTAAAGTCACATTCTATGAGTGTGGGTATTGGTTGTGTGCTGGTGGTTCCAGCGTCTATGTGTGTGCAAACCCCGCCCCCATTTGCTCCACCGAAGTTTATGCACGCTCATGCTTTTCTTAACGGCCTAGCCGCTCATCTTGGCAAAAAAAAAAAAGACCTCATAGCAAATGCTGATAAAAGAACCTCAATACATGTTATCTCTGTATATTCAATGTCAGCAGACTCAACACTAGCAATTATTTGAGAGAAAGCAATCCTCAATGGTTGCTTGTTGCATGGTTTTCGGAACTTGTTGACTGATGCATGGTGAATTGATCTTGCAGTCTTTTACAGCAAATTGTTTATCTGGATTCTTTTTAACAATGAAGACCTTGAGAACTTCCTGAAAACAGAGGTATTGCACAACTAGTTCTGTGATGCTATTACTGTTCTTATTATCTTTTTTATTGTATATGGCTCATATACAAAGGTGAACCTAATAAGAGAATCGACAACTGCTTTGCTTCCGAGGACGTATGTATACTCTGTCGAATCTCGTTAAATCTTGTGTCTTTGTGTGATTGCTTTCAGATTTTTCTATTGATCATAGTTCAATTTCTCAACGCTTTATCTTGCCAATTATCACAGCTTTCATGCATGTTCAAGAAGAGCAGCTTCAAGAGCTTGGACATCACATTCTCAGGTACCAATTAGAGTTTGTTTGTAATTACTTTGTACTCAGAATTTTTTCTAGAAAATAATTAATTGTTAATTTGTGATCTATTTCTTATCTCTTGAATATTTTTTTAGTTGATTACTTGGGGATTTTAGTAAGCTAATCTTGTTTAGTTTGATCCTGATGATGAATTAATGCAAAGGTATAATTAACCCATTTAATTTAATGTACATGATTGAGTAGTTATTGGAATTCAATGGTCATCAAAACAATAATTCTATCATTTTATCCCATAAAGTGCATATCACTGCATGCCAATTGTCACAAAGAAAACAAAAGTTAGTAGTGTGATAATGTTGTGTTTTATAATCTAATCAATTCCATCAACTGTTAAACAAACTTTCATTATGAAATTTGATTAGTTTATAAAACAATACTTTGTTCAAATCTTCATGTTTTCTTCCACTACTTATCCTTAGTGTCTTGATTCTTTTTTGTTTACCATATTAATTAATCTATTTGGATTCTCCGGCACTTCATTTAGATTATTCCTATCAAAACAAATTAGGAAAAAAAAACAGCAAATAAAAAATCATGCACTCGTGTGCATGATGTATTACAAAATGTAAATCAAAATAGTGATAAAAATGACAAACTTGGTTGTTTCAAGGAAGTTGCATTTAAGTTCTTAATTAAAGATTAACATCATAATCACTTGGTCCACTATGAATCTATTTAACAACAAATCCTCATTGTTATCTTATCTTCATCCTTCCATTTATTTTCATAAACTCTCTTCCAAGAACACCCTACCAATTTTAACTCCATGGCCACCTCTTCCTCTTCCTCGGCCTTCAACAATCGTCGGCCAGCTCACCGGAAAAATAGTCTCCGGCGAAGGTTTACGGTTATGGTGAAACAAGAGAAGACAAGGCTTTACATCTTTGGTCGTTGTGTTTCATTGCTACTTTGTTGGCATGTCTATAACTCTTCTGATTGAACTAGTTGAATCTTAATGCAGTACTATTGTCAAAACTGTTTGCTTTGTGTGTTATGTATAGCTTTATAACAATATGCCTTCAGCTTGTATATACTACCGCTATAATAGGAGATTTAATTTTTATGTACCAAGTTTTATGTACATGTGAATTATAAAAAAAAACAAAAAACAAAAAACAATATTTAAGAGAATCAACACTTACCATAAAGGGTTTTTGATTTAGTGGTACTAATTTCACTTTAAAAAGTATATGATGAGAATTTTCATTGTCTAGAATTTGAAACACGACACAAACAGAGGAGCCAAAAAAAAAATCTCTAGCTATGGGAGTTAGCTTGCAACACAATCCTCATATTCGCTGATGAGTGTGCACAAACCGCATAACAGTCCCGATGGTGCACACACCTTGACACATGGCTTGTCCAAAGAAAAAAAACCTCCTAAAACATCAATATTATCTAAGCAATTCATTTGACCCAATAATATGATTTTGGGTGTTGCCAGTTTGTTTTTTTCTTCATCTTTTCTTATGGTGTTGTTTGAAGTTTTGTCTATCCACCTCTGATGAATTCTTTTCCCTCAAATTTGTTTCGTGCTTTTTGATCGCAGTTCTTTCGTCCCTCAATCTCTTTGTAGTGCAGCCTTAGTTTTTCTATTTTAGTCATGTCTCTAAGTTCTTTGTAATGTGGTGTTTTTTTTAATAAATTATGATTTATTTATTTTTATATAAAATGATAAAATATTAATTTATCTTAAAACCTTAAATAAAACAACTTATATTTGTAATATTTGAGCCAACTAAAACGGGCCTTCAGATCAAGTCTGGGCTATGACGGCCCAACTCGTTAAGATAAGTGAGAAAGATTGACGAAAATACCCTCATAGATTTTCAGTGGAAACTTAAGGGGCAAAATAGACATTTCATAGGCACACATTGATGTTTCTCGTAGTTGAGCTGGCTCAAAAAGGGCCAGGCTTCGTCTCTCCCTCGTTCTTAGATCTCTTCGAATTCGTTTCGAAACCCTAGATTTCGATCGAGATCCGGAGTTTTTCTCCTTTTCGGATCCGAGATTTTCATCTTCTTAATTGAAATTCAAGGTTTTTCTTGGTGATTTTGGATTTGGTTGGATTGGAGGTGGATCTGGAGCGGAGATGAGGGCGGGGCAGTCGTTGTATCGTGATCGGACGCAGGAGTTCCATGCGGTTGCGGAGAGATTGAAGAAATCGTTCTCATCGGCGCCGGATGCTTCGCCGGCAACGAACGGTGCTGGTGTCGGTGGGTCTGGGTCGAGATTTGAGGGAACGAAGGCTGTGGCTTCTATGCAGTCGGAGTTTAACAAGAGAGCATCCAAAATTGGGCTTGGAATCCATCAAACCTCGCAAAAGCTTGCCAAGCTTGCCAAATGTAAGCGAAGATCTCATCATTAGGTCTGGTTTCGTTGTTTTGTTTTAATTTGATGATGTATGACTTGTTTGGAATTGCTGGAGTTTGTTGTGTATTTTCCATAGATGCTAGGATGAAATTTGATGAAGAAATGGATAGAGAAACCCTATAACTTGAACTCTAGATTGAGGGATAAAATTCAACTGTGAACATGTAGATCATTGCAATGCATTCTATTATGTTTAAAACTAAAATCATAGTTCATGTGAAGAATTACTTTCTTTAACACAAACGAGTTAGGTAGATATCGTCCGCAACAAATGCTTTCTTTTTCAACTTGCAATGCTGCTTTTTTTTCTTTATTGTTACTAAAACATTGTATTTTATTCACATGAAAGAGCAAAAAATCTTATAATTAATACAATTCCATAGGCACTTCCAATTGATGCACTGGTGGCACATTTGTGGACTGTTTTATGGTGTGAAACTTGGAAAGAATTTTTTGGATTGAAATATTGAATGTGCCTATGTGGGCTAATGGTTGCACACAAGTTAAAATACCAGAAAACTTGCAATAATGTAGAGATGTAGATCTCGTGCTAACATAACCAATTTTGTAGTGATAGTCATCTTACTGATGGCTTGTGGTATCTGACCATCCTTATTTGTGTTGGCTAATTTTTGTTGGATCAATGCTCGAAAGTATTTGAAAGTATTGTTGTCATTTTCATACGGTCAATGAGCGGGGATCAATTTGTGATTGGCTTTATGTGATCTTTGCTGCTAAGGTCCAACTAATTCTAGACAATTTCCACAAGATGAAGTATGAAAGGATATTAGGAATTGATATCTTGCACTATCTCTCTTCCTTCCTAAAATTCTTTGGCAGCTCTATTACCCTTCTGCAATTGATGAACCAGAGAACCTGTGGTTAATTTTCATTTCCTCATAAGTAGCAAATGATATAAATACATTATGACGAACAAGTTAATATTTTTTGGAGCAAATCGTTTTAATGTATCACATGGGCCTTAGTAAATATAAGATTCCTTTCTCCCTTAACCTTTTTTGGTGATTGAACAGAATATTTTCTTTCTTTATTAGCACCTATTGAGTTCTGTGGAACATTGAGCTTGTATCTAAATTGTTGTTGAGATGCTAATCTGAAATTTTTATAGTTCCGTTCAAAGAAAGTTAACTGCTCCGTTGTTTATTATTTTATAAAACATTATTGCGCCTTGCATAACTAGTGGTAGGTCATATGCTTTACTCACTATGCTTTTTTTTACATTATTTAACCTTGGTTATTGGTTATTTCTGTTTGTGCAGTGGCAAAAAGAACATCTGTTTTTGATGACCCTACAGTTGAGATACAAGAATTAACTGCAGTTATTAAGCAGGATATAACTGCTTTGAATTCAGCAGTGGTAGACCTGCAACTCCTTTGCAATTCACAGAATGAAAGTGGTAATATTTCCACTGATACCAGCAGCCATTCAACTACAGTGGTTGATAACTTGAAGAATCGTTTGATGAGCGCTACAAAGGAGTTTAAAGAAGTCTTGACCATGAGGACAGAGGTAAATTTAATCATTAGTTAAATGATTTAATTTGCTTAATTCTACACTAGTCCAGTCTTATTCATATAGTTACACAAAATATAATATCAAGTGTTTGTTGCTGACTTGCTTTATCTTTACTTCATAGAACCTCAAGGTTCATGAGAATAGACGCCAGTTGTTCTCTGCTTCAGCCTCAAAAGAATCTTCAAATCCTTTCATTCGACAACGCCCTCTGGTGTCTAGAACTCCTGAATCTAGTGCTCCTCCAGCTCCATGGGCTAATAACTCAGCATCTTCATCCCCATTGTTTCCCAGGTAAGTTGATAAGGTGTATTAAAACCATAATGTATATAATTATTAATTGGTTTAGCTGAAACCTTTAAGTGCTTCTCTCACACAAACAAGATCCATGTGCCCTTTGTTTGCTGTGAATTTGCATTTTCAGTTTAACCCATTTTTCACTATAAGAACATGGCTAGTAGGTGTGTTACAATTATTTTCTATAAAATTATAATTTTTAACTAGTATAATCCCTAAATGTTTAGTGTTCATAATATATCTTTCTGCCAATTTTTATTTCCATAAATCCATATATACATACTTTAAGGCGGGCTAACTTTCTGTGTTGTATTTCTAGAAAACCAATGAATGGTGAAGCTTCATCATCTAGTCAGCCATTAATACAACATCAGCAGCAGCAGCAACAAATGGTTCCAATGCAAGACAGTTACATGCAAAGGCGTGCAGAAGCCCTTCAAAATGTTGAATCAACCATTCACGAGCTTAGCAATATCTTCACTCAACTAGCGACCATGGTTTCCCAGCAGGGAGAACTCGCAATCAGGTTTTTTTTCCTCATTAATACTCAAATTTGATGCCAAAATCAACAATAATCTCCAATTCAAACTTCAAGGTTTGACATCATTGCATTGATCTGATGATATATTATACTGCAAAACCACCATGAACCACTAGTGATGATATTGCAATATAACTAAGTTTAACACATTATGCATAGTGTTCAATGCAAACTTGATGCATTTTTGGCAAATTGGTGACTCTTGCATTGTAGCCCAAAAGGATGTAAACTCTCAATGATTAAAAAAGCCTTATGTTTTGTTTTCCATCGAATTGAATCGTTTTGTATGTGAAATAACACCTGTGCTTCCATCTGCTAGGATTGACGAGAACATGGACGACACACTGGCGAATGTCGAGGGAGCGCAAGGAGCTCTGCTAAAATACCTCAACAGCATATCGTCCAACCGATGGCTGATGATCAAGATATTCTTTGTACTGATGGTGTTCCTTATGATATTCCTATTTTTCGTCGCATAATTCAATCAGAAAACCATGTTTTTTTGATGATCCTGTTTATTGTGATTCCTTTCCTGGATATATAAATATATGCAGCTTCTATATCTTCTTCCATGTATTCTAATCTAATATTTGGACTTATAAACTCTCCTTCTTTTGTGGATCAATGTATCTTCAATTGAGTCACAGCACATAAGTACAGTAAAGTGAAATCATAGAGAGTAAATTCAATTCTAATTTTTGTTCATGAACTCATTTGTCAAAGTTGTCAGTTGGTGTTTGCTTTTGGTGTGTCACTTTGACTCAAAGTCTATCCGTTATTGGTTGTTTGAAAGGAGATTGCATATTTACATATGCACCCTTGTAAGCAATTTATTTACATATATATATTTATATGGCTACCTATTATACTATTTACTGCATTTGTACTCTTATAAATGCCGCTTTTATGATTTTATGAAAATTTACAGAGTTTTTTTTCCCTTATTTGAAAATATTATTCACCCTCTAAAATATTATTATTGTTCACATATTTTTGGAAACCCCAAAAGAATCGCTTCTATTTCGCACTGACATACTATTATTATTCATCTTTTAAAATTTATAAAATATCAAAATTATCAACTCTTTCATATATCATTCGAGTTCGAGGAGTTTATTCATTCATCCTTTATGAGAGATCAAAAATTCCGAAATATATTGATGGTAATTTATCCACATTAGGAAAGTTCCAAAGCATATTTATGATGATTAATATTATTTTTATTTTTTTAAAAATATTAATAAACTTTTTCTATTGAAAAAAAGACAATACACATTGTAAAAAATAAATAAAAAAAAAATAAACTCATCAAAAATGAAATCAATTTATTTTTAATTTTAAAGATAAAAAAATAGTACAAATTTAATATTATATTCACAAATTTTCAAAAAATAATATAATTAATTTATTATTTGAAAATATTTTCAAAATAAACTCTATTTAAAAAAATAAAGTTTGAGAATAAATTTACAATTGTTTGAAAGGGGTAAGAGTAAAAATCCAATATATTAATCAAAGAAGCGTGCTTAATAAGTGTCCCCTCGCAACGTTATCTCATCGTCTTCTCCGAGGGTTATCCACCAAACCCTAATCCATCTTCTTCGATCGCCGCAAACCCTAATTACTTCTCCCTTATCGTTTCAATCTTCATCGCGCCCTTAAAAAAATCCTAATTTTGCTGCTTTGTTGTGAAATAGATTCTTTGATTTTGTTTTTCGTTGTAGAGATTTTGGTTTTTTTGATTGATCTTGGAGTTCGGAGATCGAGAGCGTTTTGTTTGGTAAAATAACCTGGATTTCATAGAGGTTGATCGTCTGAGAACTAGAAGATAGAGAGATGGTCGGAAGAGGGAGCCGGAAGGATGATTTGCCTAATCTCAGTAGCACCAATGGGTTCGCGGCGCTTGAATCTCTGAAGAAGAAGAAGAAGTCGGACAACAGCAAGAGCAAGGGGTTGTCCAAGAATCAGGCCAAGGAACCCGAGAAGCCGGTCTTCTGGGCGCCGGCACCGATCACATCGAAGAAGTGGGCTGATGTTGAGGATGAGGATGATGATGACTACTACGCCACCACAGCTCCGCTCAACGAAGGCTGGGGCTTGCCGGCTCAGCAGCAAACAAAGGAGGATGACGTACTAGAGGAGGTTCGTTAATCACAAAAATTTCTACTTTTTTTTTTACTATAGTCTATTGATTTACTTCTTGTCAATTGATCTTGTTTTCTGATTCAAGGTTTGTAGTCAATAGGCATGTTTAGATTTATTATTTTTTTTTTTTGGACATGATTGAGCGATTGCAAAGATGAAGGAGAAAGCCAAAAAAAGTTTTTTTTTGAGGATGTTTTGTTAATCTTGTTGATGATTTTAAATTATCCAGATTTCTTATCTAATGAATTGTATTGTGAGGATTCCTTCTCTATTATGTCATTGTGTTTCATTTTTATCTTCCTGTTTTCTATTCAGGGTTTTGGAATTGATTGGTCGAGCTTGTCTTTTGATATGTGGTGAGATTTTTGCTTGTGTCATTCTGTTCTATCAAACTAATAAGAACAATCACAAACAGTTTTGTGTCATGCTGTGTATTTATACCGTTACCGAAGTCCAAGTTCTTTAAGAAACTAGTATTAATTTTCTTTGCATTGGTGCATATTCTCTGATTAGAAACCTACACTTTTGAGGCACATTTGTAAGTAAGTGAATGTGGTTTCCATTACTTAGCAGCTTGTTGTGAGCAAGATTAAAATTTTCCATGGGCATTGGTGATTTGATTGATTAAGAAATAGTGAAATATTAGTGGCTGTTGTAACGATGATTAGCATGCCGACTCAGTGATGATGTTAGTGTTCTACTTGTGTTTCTTGAATCTGTCTGCTGTGCATGGTACTGTGTGCAACAATGTAGTTTTCAGGGTAGTGTTATCATGTTTTAGCAACTTAGATCCAACTGGGTTCAGGTTGTAGAGTAAGAAGTAAATTTATTTAAATATTAGGATTTTCATGTGATAGTGGCTTCATTACACCTTGCTTGCTATTGTGTTCACCGAATTAGAATATTTTGTTTGGTATGTCTCCCATTACTTGGAAAAGCATGCTGGAGGAATGGGGAATTTGTATTGATGTGTGATGTTTTTTATATATTTGTAAATCTTGATGTGTAACACATGTTAACAATGCTAATCAATTAAATTTTCAATGGAATATCTTTATCACACTTGATTTTGTGATTTAGACGAATTGGGCAGTTAGTACCTTTTTTTTAAAAATAACTCTGCTTTGCATATTTTGAAAAAGATTGCAAATTATTTGAAGCGTTCATGTTAACTTTCTTCCTAGCATCATTTTTGGTGTTGGAAACCAATGGTATTCCCTATTTAAAATTTTTATTTTTTTGGGCACTTGAAATCATCTTCTTCACATTTCCTCTTTGTAATCAAGATTTTAGGCAAACACTGCTCATTATTTTTTTGGTTTGCATGTTTTGATCTCTCATGAACAATGTAGAATCAGAATAAGCTAAAATATCTCTAGCATTTAGTCCTACCTTATTGTCTCATAAAAACTACCCTGCCTCTGCTACTTACTACCCTGTCTTCTCTTTCTGTACTCTTGCTTTTAGTGTATATATGTCTATAATTGTTATAAATAGGAGTTAATTGTACATCTTTGAATTCACTACAGGAAACTGAAAGTGAAGATGATGACATTGGCATTGACAACGGTGATGATGATGTAGAAGATGAAGTTGAAAATGAGCCTAAGGCTCCTGTCCCTGCAGGAACCTGGTCTCAAGAAGCCTCTATTGGCTGCATCTGCTACAAAGGAAACCGAGAGGCAACTCTCAAAGAAGGAGCTGAAGAAAAAGGAAAACGAGGAGTTTCATGCTATTTTGAATGAGCTGGGTATTTCCAGCATAGACAATAATGCCGAGCAAGGTGGAAGTTTCAACAGTGATGATGTTCCACTTGATAGAATTTTTTTTTCATGGACTTCCTTTAAAATGATTACAAAATTCAAGCCTGCAGTGCATGAATGTTTACCAAGTGATGTTTTTGCAGGTGTCACTTCCAAGAAAACCGATGGACAGAACGGTGAGAATGAGAAGAAGGATAATGCACCAGCTGCTTCAGAGAGCAAAATTTCGAAGAAAAAGAAGGCAAAGAAAGATAAATCATCCAGGGAGGCTAAAGATTCACAGGAACAACCAAATGGTGGTGACACAAACACCCCTGATGAAGTGTCGGGTACTCAACCGGCAGACAAAGACGCACCTGCGGTTGATGTTAAGGAGAAAATAAAGAAGGTAGGCTCAATAAAGAAGAAGAAATCTAGCAAAGAGATGGATCCCGCTGCGAAAGCTGCTGCCCAGGAGGTGGCCACAAGAAATGCCAGGCTAGCAGCTACTTCAAAAAGAAAGGACAAGAACCATTATAACCAACAACCCATTCGGTAGGCTCGACTCTAACTGCTGCTACCCTTATCGTTTTTGGTTGATGAGCTTTTCCTATATTCTCTTTGTTGCATTTGTTTGGAACGCAAAAATAAACAATTGCGATGTTCTTCCTACTCCATTAGAGAAATCAGGTGCTCATCAATTGTTGGTTTCAAGTTTCATGTGATGATTTCTGTACTCTGTAGCAAACTTGTTTACAAGTCCTGAGTTTGAATGTCATCTTTTTCTCTCATTTTTGCTCTTGGATTGTCATGCTTTTTTAATAGTACTTCTCGTCTTGCAACGGAGTCTACTCACATTCTAATTGAGCTCAATCAAGTTCCACCTTTTTTTTTTTTTAACTTATCCGGAAAAAAGGAAGGTTATATTGGTTTCTTACAATGTCTTTGAATGTTGTAGTGCTTTTGTTGAACTTGAACTATCATGGTATGCATATGGCTTTCACTTCCTTGAATTATATATACCATGCATAGCATGGACTCTCTCCTCAGCAAACTTGAGGCATAGCCACATAGGATGGATTTAAGCACACCATGCGTAGGTTTTGTATTTAAATTATATATACATTGGATTAGATTTTAGTATTCTTCATGCCAGCCGGAGGTGTATGGCTTTGCCGATGCTGTGCGGAAGGCCGGTGCCGGATCTAGCATCGATGCCTTCATTGAAAAATTCAGAGAAGTCATCTTGCCTGGTTTTAGAATGAGACACATGCTGTTATTTTTTTATGTTGTGATTGAAGAACACGTGTCATGCTGTGATAGGGGAGAATCAAGAGATAATCTGATTCCAGATGACTTCAAATTCAGGCATCATCTTAGTGTGTTCCTATATTATTTTGTCTTTAGATTTGATGATGATTGTATTTATTTATTTATTTATTTATTTGAAATTCATGTTCCTTTCAGGAACTGAAGAAATCTTTATCAATAGAATTTAGTCAAATAAAAAGGACATTTAGCGTTTATTATTAAACCAGTATAGGAATTAATTGTCAACTTGTTGCAATTCAAAAATATCATTAATATTTGATTAGTCAAATAAACACCCGATTATTATTATTATTATTATTATTATTATTATTACCTCAGTTTTAAATTGACTCAATTGAATTGTCTCAACTTCTTGAAGCAGCCTGTTTCTTGCTTGCCCAATTCTATAAAAAGGAAAAATCAAGAGAACAGACTTGAAGTTATTAATATTGTTTCTTTGTTTTTAATTAATATTTTGACATATCCATTCATTATTTTCTCCAAAAATAAAAATTAAAAAAACCACAAATTTTGGATTCTCGTCGGCCGAATAGCGTAACTTATAACATCATCAGTACAATGACTTTGATGTCCTAAATGTTTACATTTAATATATATATATATAGTATAACTTTCTAAGATGAACGCAAAAATAATTTATATGGGTTTTATCTTAATTTTGACTAAATAAAATATCGTTAACTGTTAACATCTTTGAACATTAAAAGAGTTTACTTGTGATATTTTTACAAGTCATTGATTACGCCATTCTTTATATGGTGCTGAAGAAATAACAAATTGACATTGAAACATAACAAAAACAGAAGAACAAGTAGATTAAGAGGAAGAGAAGATTCAGAGTTCTAAGAACCTTTTTGTTTGAAGATCTAGAAGAGATTTATTTGTCTTTGATTAATCATAAAGTCAACCATTAATTTATGATATAAAGAATTGCAAAGTCTTATTAACAAGCACATGGATTTCATAGAATATGTTTCAATGTTTGAATTATAACCAACCTGTCCACTAATCTTGGATTTCATAGAATATATTTCAATGTTTGAATTATAACTAATCTCAGATTTCATTGAATATATTTCAATGTTTGAATTATGAAAAAAAAACCATTTTTATAAAGCACAAGATCTCCCAAAACATAGATCTAAATAATAAAAAAAATACCAAGAAATCTAAAATAATATGTTTTCTCAATTTAAGATCATTTAGTATCAACTATCAAATACAAGTCCTACAAACATTATTATTTACATTATTTTAAACTCACAAATAAAAAGAGAAAAATTGTGTATATAGAGACACACGCAAACATGATTAAAGAAAAAAAATCACAAACTTAGATCACAAGACAGCACACCGCCTGCACGTGACCCGAAAAGTCATGTGGGGCCTCCACACACCTCCACGTCCCACCCTTTTCCAACGTGTACACAAACTGGGCCCCACTCGCAACAACCATCAACCCACCCTTCCACGTCAGCAAAGCCTGGCCCACCCTTGCTCTCTCCGGCAACTCCGCCACCACCCTCCACGTCACCCCATCCTCCACCGCCACGTGTCCATCAACGCACATGTACATCCTCCCATCCTCACCCGCCACACACGTCCTCGCGCACGTGCCATCACTCACCTTATCCTCCTCCACCGGGCCCCACTTCCACGTGGCGACATCAAAACTCTCCGCGCTTTTCCCAAAACGCCCTTGAGTTTCCGTGCCGTACCCTCCGATGACGTGGAACCGACCCCGCGCGAACACTCCACGACACTCATCTCTCTCCACTGCCATGTCAGCAAGCTGGGTCCACTCATCCCTCGCCACGTCATACGCCAACGCGGACTTCAATGCGTTCTTGTCCTCATCGTGTCCACCTGCCACGTAGACAACAGAGGGGTCCACAGATGCCGAGCAAGCAAAGAAGGATCGCTTGGGACCGGGCATGGGGGTCCCACGACGCCACGTGGACTCAACGAAGTCGTAGACGAAGACGGCGTTAGAAACGGCCCACGAGGCCGGATCCCAACCGCCGAGCAAGACGAGGCCGGAGCCGGCGAAGGCCAGCTGGCAAAAGAGAGGAAGGCCGAGAGGGAGGTCGGGAATAGGCGGGAGTGAAGTCCACGTGGCGGAATCGGGTTGGAGGAGAGAGATACGGTAAGCCGGAGTGGAGTATTTATGGGCTGGGCCGGATTGGATGGGTTTTGGGCTCGGCCTGGACGAAGGCAAAGAGGGTTTGGGCTTGGCCGGAGGAGTTGCGGATGCGGTGGAAGGCGGGTGAACCGAGTTCGGTTCGCCAGGACCGGCAAACGGACCGGGCTGAACTGAACCGGTCGAAGGGGATGCGGATTAAGCACTCGAGAGCGATGTCGGATGGCAGACCCGGTATGAGATCGTCCATGATCCGAATCCGAAGTTGAAGAAGCTTATCGGGTTTGTTTTTAAAGAGTAACGGAATAAAATAGAGATAAGGTTTGCAAAGAGGGATGGAGGGGACATATCCCTTATATATAGCTTTGGAAAATTATTTATTATTATATTTATATTTTATTTTATTTTATTTTATAATAAAGGGATAAACAGAGGCGAGGGAATTAGACGGCGTTCATGGTTATTTATGGATTGGAATAGTATGAGAAGGAAAAATATCCAAAGGGTTTGAAATGGTAACCAATGAGGGATTGACAGGTGGTATGATCACGTGAGGAGTGCTTGAAGAGGAAATGATAGAAAAAATTTATGATGGGATTTCAAGGGGCGCGTTGGCGTGGGTTATGAGGTTATCCATTGCAAGTGGTGGTCTCTGGAAGACTGACTCTTTGGGACTGACACTGATGGAATGGTTATCTCCTTTGTCTGTTTTTTTTAATCTTGAATGATGAACAGAATCATGTTTAAATTAGATTAAAATAATACAAGTTGTAGAACAAGAGAGAGGGAAGGATGGAGACAACGTGTAAAATGGTTTGAATTTGTAAGAGAGAGTTTTACAGACAAGTTGCAGGTCATTTGGGAAGATGATGTTGCTATACCTTATCAGGTCTGATTAATTTTTTAGTTCATGGAATTTTATATTAGCAAAACAGTAATGAGAATGTTTTTGATTAACTAAAAATCTTTCATTATAAATTATTATTATTTTTTAATTACGGACAAGTTGCAGGTCATTTGGGAAGGTGATGTAACTATATCAGGTCTGATTAATCTCTATTTGCACTGAAATGTTGGTTGGGATTTGGAATGAACAGAACAAAATCAATTAAATCTAAATTTGACATGACAATACAAAATCCAACTTGTTTATAAAAATGATAATTCAATAATGTTATTGTACGTAGTCGGTGTTCCGCATTAAGAATAGGCCTATCTATTTTGTTGACAGTGAATGCCACATCATCAATAGCATGACTATCAATACAATACCTTCGCTTTCAACCAACTAAAAGGTAGTGAATAGATCATAATGTGGTGTTTTGACAAAGGCACAGAATCAATAAATGGAACGGATGGAAGCTTTCGTTCGGAAGGTTCCGGGAAGTGATGCTGGTTTAAATCCAGAAATAATGATTCAAAGATCAAAAAGTGAAGGTAAAAAACTAAAATCGGCCAATATCTACTCACTTATAAAAAATGGGGCCATTATACACTGGATCTGTAAAACTGAACCTCTTATGCCAATATCATCCACATGACAACTCTATAGAAATTGGCCAACATGGCTGATGAAGATCACTGAGCAAGTGGACTTTTCTTTTAAATAAATCTCTTCTTTTATGTAAAACATTGTACTCATGTTTCTGAGTTTATTAGCATAGCTAATTTGCAGCTCTTTTTCATTATTATTATTATATATATATAACTATTGGAATGGGAAATCAGATGATGATCCACTTCGACGACCTAATATGAATGGTTTTATTTACCCAGAGTAGGCTTTACTTCCTCGTATTTTCATAAAATTGAATTATATACCTCAACTCTGAGGATGCAGAAAATCCGACTTTTGTTCTTGGAGACGTAGCATTCAGCAATGAAAAGTTCCCCTTCAGTTTGTGATTGTCATACATCCAATTCCATTTCAGTCGGTAAAGGGTCGAAAACTGATTCAATATCAGCCATGTCAACATCCTCCAATCTTGGGGGATACCATTTTGGATTCTGCAATAGGGTAAAAAGAATTTGAAATTCATTGTCTCAGATTAGAGAAATAAAAGACTTTCAATCGATAAGAAAAATTTATAGACATGCAAGAAGAAAATACAACATAGCCATGGTCTATCACAGGTTTTTTTCTCCAATCTTGTTCATAGCCATGCTGGCAAGCATTATCAATGAGTTTGACGAAAAATAAAGATTCTTTGATGACATGGAAACTGCCCCAAGATGTCCATTTCCTTATATTACCACCAAAATGTCTGACGGATACCTTATAAACAAAAAGAAAGGGACAATGAGGTGAGGTCCTTGTACATGTTGCACGACCAAAAGGTCCTCAAACTTCAGCATTTTGCATCTACCCAAAAGTCCCTAGATTTCAAATCAACTTGTTTTTTAACCCTTTTCTTAAGTTAATTATAGTTTTTTTAAATTTCTACTTTTGCCTTTAGTTTATCTATCTAGTTTATCTATCTATCTTCACTCCCACTCTGACTAGTCAGTGAGCTCATAGGTAGATGCCATTAGCTCGCCCATGACCATGAGCTCGCCATGGCTCACCAGGGCAGGCCCCTTACTCCCTTGTCTGGCAACCTCCCAAGGGCAGCGACGAACGTGGAAAAGGGGGAAAAAGGGCAATGGGCAGGGGAAGTGGACAAAAGAGTAATTTATCACTCTTAAGGACCTATTGAGTATGTACTTAACAAAAAAAAAAGGGATTTATTAGGTAGTCAAAAAGTATTGGGGGAATGGAGGCCCTTTTCAAACTCCCTGAGAACTACAACGTCATTTACCCATAAACAACCTTCCTGCTTGCAAGCAAACTCTTCTGATTTTTCTTTTTAAAGTTATCTCACAGCAAGTAGGTAAGCATCCTTTTTCTTTTTTCTTTCTTTTTTCTTTTTTTTTTCTTTAGGGTAAATTTGGGAAGAAAGATGGGAATAAGCATTTTCTTTAAACTTCAAAGCTTGGATATACCTGGTCCTTGTCCACCAAGACAGCTCGAACACCTTCAATGAAATCACCTCTAAGAGATGTCCTCAAGGCAATTCGGTATTCAGTCTTCATCACACCAACTAGCTGGAAAAGGGAATAAAGTTGAGATTATTTCAAATTTGCATGAAAATTAATATCTACTTGCCAAGTCGACAACATGCAGATAAAACAGCACAGCTGGGAACTTACTTTTGACAAATGATGATCATTTCCATGTGCAGATGCAACTTGAGAGAAATGCTTATCAGTGACACTCAGTGCAAAGGGTGCACCTTTTTCAAGTCCTGCTAGAGCCTCACCAGCCCACTCTGCCACTGGACCCAAAAAAAGGGAAAAAGCTGAAGGATTAAAGAAAGAAAATAATAAGCAGGATGGCATTGCTTCAAGCCAATTAAATGTTTAAAACAGTTTGCATGGATGATTGTGTTAGTCTAGAAAGGGAGGCTTTCAAAGAGCTATAAAGATGAATTTCAAAAAGAAAAAGTAGTAAAAAGGAACACAAGATCATATAAGGGTCATTGATAATGAACTATACCTCTAGCATCAGTACTTAGTTGATGTTTCTTCAAGTCTTCTACTATTTCAGGGACCGATCTATGCTCACCAAAAGACGAGATTATATAAGGCAAGAGTGGCCTCAGAGGTGCCTCATACTCAGGTTCCTTTGCGAAGCTCGCCAATAATGTATCTATGTCCTTGTGAGAGTCTTCTGAACTGCATGTGAAAATTGGGAAAGTCAGGCAGTATGAAATAGCTATTTCCAAGCTCTGTTGATAAACATTATGTTACACAAACATCCCTTCCAACTAGTATGGGAGAATTCAAATCCTACCGTAATTGTATAATTTCGCAAATAATGAAAAAAAAAAAAACTTGGTTCTCAAGGATCCTGAAAAAGATTCATGCCAGATAAAAAATATAGGCTTCCATATAGGATCAACATTAACCATACGGACCACACATGCTCAGCGCATAATTGCAATGCAAGATTACATTGGCCACTTCTCTATGTATGCCATCACCCATTTTCAAACTAGTGACTAAAATTTTAAACTTGCACAATGATCTTACACCATTAACATTTTTCCAAGAGTCATACAGACTTCAATCAGAGGCTGTAGGAGTGTATGACTCTTTGCACCTTCTCCAGTTCAGATGACAATATAAAAGACTGACATTATCAGATCCATAAATTTGTTGCAAAAAAGACAGTTACAATGATAGAACTGCATCAATTAAACGTATAAAACTAAATGCCTAGACAAGATTAACTAATATGATAAAAGAAAAGAAATAATAAGCATATGAGCAATATTCCAACCTTCCATCTAATCTTTGTTTATGAGATAGTAGCTTAATGTTGCAGACTTCTACTCAACCAACATTTAAGAAATATAAAGCAGAAGAGAACTATACAAGTTGAGGGCTAGTAAAGTCTCCTTTACGGAAGCCAAATTTCCAGATGGCACAAAATGAGTTCCAAGGCCCACATATAAAGCATCAGCGGGAGAAGAGATTCTTTTTCCAGTCATTGCAAGATATGCACCTGCAATAGCAAAATCAGTGAACCAAAAGGAAAGGTATGAAAACCCCAACAAGATAGCAGAACTGATGGTGCTGAATATCCTCTTCTATGGTCAATATTTCTTCGTGGAAGATAAATCAAACTATGCTGACAATTGCATTGTTGTGAACTTTAGTGAAAACCAGGCTTTGAAGAGAAAAGGCATAAAACCGTTTTGTAATGGTAGACCACTTTCTATTTTAAATATGCTGGTGCTTATATGACCATAATGAACGATTAACAGCATGGGTATCAGGAAAAATGATATACATATTTATAAACAAGCATGAATGTCTTGTTCATAGATTTCGAACTTTCAAAACAGAAGCAAATTAAGGCTGCTACAAACAATATTGGAAATACTGGTATACTTGTCATAGGATTTGTTTTGATGATTGCATAAGATTATCCTTTGCTACAGCTAATCTTGAATGTACACCGGTATACGTGCATAATCAAGTAACAAAAAGAAAGAACCGTTTCACACACAAAAAAAATCATAATAAGTTTGAGGATTAAATACAAGAACTAAACTCTTGAGTATTCATGAGCCATACCCTACTGCCCCTCCTCCTGGACTCTGCGCAGCTATATAAGCAAAACCAACATCTGGAAACAACCCAATTCCATTTTCTGGCATGGCGAGAAGAGTCCTCTGAAATGAATAAACATGAACCACAATTTCAGTTGAAATGAGTATCTTGACAAAATCTGCAACAGCAAAACACCATAAAGGATACCTCTGTGACAATTCGATAACGACCATGACCAGAAAGCCCAATGCCAAACCCCATAGTCACACCATCCATGAAGCTAATATAAGGCTTCTTATACTCAGAAATCTTGCATATAAGAGAATACTCTGCTGCAAAAACCTAAAGCAGAGTTTTGTACATATCTCATTAGCAAGGACTACCAAAAAGAAAGATACATCAACATTAAACAATTAAGGTAATGTAAGTTAGGCTGACTTGAAAATTAAATCAAAGGAACTCTAAAAGAACATGAGAAACTCAACCCAAGCTAGATTGTTCTATTAATTAGCTTGTAAAAAGCTAAAAACATGTTATATAAATTTTAAAATACAAGAGACTATCCCATGTTATCTTAAGATATGATCTTTTCTTTCATCCTAACACAAGGTATACACCTTATAAACCTTTGGCTAATAGATGTTATGTAGGTAAATATGGATATTTTGTCGTCTCAACAAGAAGCATGAATTGTGTGGCTTAGATACCTTTGGTACTAGTGGCGTATTTTTATCTTTCTGAATTTCAGCTGCAACACCTTTAATGTCCATTCCTGCACTAGTATGAAACTCACTTCAATATATAACCACTCTCCCCCAAAAAAAAACACTAGAAATGTGACAAAACAAACTAAGAAGCACAGAAAAAGCAATAAGAGTACATTACCAGCTGAAAATGCACGGGAGGAGCTGCCCTCCACCATAACACATTTAACACCAGGATTATTCTCCCATTCATCGAGATAACTCTTGTACCGAATATCCATATCTACACATACCACAATCAATGAATCAATCCACTGCAATTCATACAACATATCACACTAATGAATCAAAATCATAAATCACTCACTACAAGCGACAACGAAAAACATCCATCCACCATCCTAAGAGTCACGCTGAAACCCTAAAACCTAGGGTTCTCCATGTTCCACACATCCAGTAGCAATCCATGATCTCCACAGCCACAAAGTATAAGAAACAGAGAGAGAGAGAGAGAGAGAGAGAGATTAAGGAGAATACCTAAATTCATGGCGTTAAGGGCTTTGGGGCGATCGAGGGTGATGACGGCGACGCCATTAGGGAAGACAGTTCCCTTGACAAAAAGCTCCGCAGCACCGGCCATGGCCGTCAGGCAGCGACGGAGAGCAGGGGCTCCGACGACGACGGGGAGGCGATGGAGAGGACTAGGGTTTGGAGGTTGGGAATGAGAGAAGAGTGGGTGGCGAGAAGGACGAAAGGGTTGAAATCGCGATATAAAACGGAAGGGCCTCATCTCGTTTTTTTTTCTCGCGAGAACCTTTCCGGGCACGAGACAGTGTGACGTTACTTCTCACGCAATTATATGTGCCCTTTTTTTCGCTTTTTAGTCCAAAGTTCTGTTGTATTTAGCACTGTAGATGTATATGTTGTACCCTGTCCTGATTTAGACCTCAAGTTTATTTAAATTTTTATGCTTGTATTAGAAGTAAAATAGTCATTTAGCAGTAGTGGCATTTTGCATATTTGCATAGTAGCTTTTATGTGAAAAATCAGGTGCAATTCTGTCATTTGGATCCATTTTCTATGATTTTTCCATTAAGAGGGCAATTAGGTCATGTCCTATATATATTTTAAAAAAAAAAGAAGAATGAATGAGAGAAACCAACCCGGCGGCTTCTCCTTTTTCATTTCTTTTTCCTTGTTTCTTGTTCGGCCGACCCTAACCTTAGAAGAAACTTTTTTTTCCCGGCGAGAATTTCCAGCGAACTCAAATACCAAAATTCTTCCTCCCTCACTCCTGAATCTGCTAAGCCTTAGATCCAATGATTTTATTTTGTATTTCTCCCATATTTCCTTTGTTTTTAGAAATGTATAAAAACTTTGAATTCTCCATGGATTTGGTGATTTATAGGCTCAAATTGAAGCCAATGATTTATAATTCTTGTATGAGAATGTTGTTGAAGAAATTTTTTAATTTAGTGTTGTAAATTGGGAGAAAACCATAGTATAAGGTTCGGTTTTACTATAGCAACCTCGAACTACTATAGTATTGAAAATTTTGAGTCTTTTTTGGTATATCTTTGGGCCACATTGAAGCTCTCGTTACCCCTGAACTCATTGGAACTAGGTTTACTCCATTATAATGTCGTTTAGATCCAAAATGACGTTGTCTTGCCCTAAAACCCTAAGGTTTCATATTAGACATGTATAATTGTATTTTCATGCATTTTCTTTTGGCCATCATTCTTATGTTCATTAGAATTTGAATTCCCTGCTTGTATTTAGGTGACGAAGCATCCTCTAAGGGGAAGGAACTCGCCGAACAGTGAGCGCGTCTCAGGATGAGACAACTGGTTCTGTGAGTGGTTAAATTTATAATTGCATAGATTTAATAAGAGTACTAAAGTATTTCTTCATGTGTTTTATCACATAAATTTGATGATAAATTGGGTTCCTTGATTACTTGAAATGGTTAAACCTAGAATGCTTATACCTATTTATTTTGAAAGAAACATGTTTACTTGCATTCCCGTATTTATATACAAATGAAATGTGGTTTGATGTATATTTCCGTATTTATATGCAAATGGAATATGGTTTGATGTACATTTCCTGGTTTAAACATTGTATGATGGATTCTTTGAATTGGAAATTGGTAAGAATTATATCGTGACATTCAGTTTTGATGGTGACGGCGGACTTTAGTCTGAAACTGCAGTATAGGGTTCCACTGTCCGGCCTGATGGGAGGCGGCGTGGTTAACCCTGGTTTACCCTGGTCAAGAGGTGCGCGGAGCCATTAACATGGGGTTCTTTTATGTGAGAAACCTAGGGTCACCACACGGGGATCTCAATGGCCAACACCAAGGAAAGGCAACCTTTTAAATTAAAAAAAAAAAAAATTTAAACTCCTTGGTGGTCCCATAGTTAGTCGCGGCACGATTAGCATGGAAATTGTTTTAGGCCAGCCTGTATTTTGGAGCTATGTTCGTTGTGTTTTTTAAATGCTATTAGCTTTTACTATTGATGAAACTTGTGTTACTTGTTAATCTGTTGAATACTTGGAATTGATTTTATATGTTATAATTCGTGTGGAATTACTATTTGAAATACTTTATCACTCTGTTACATCTATGCTGACACCACTCACTAGGTAACATCTGTTACTCACTATTTCTCTTTCTTCTATCTTTTCAGACTGCGACATTGGACAGAGTTGTGTTGTGCAGCAGTAGAGTGATTTATCTATTCTTCTTGATTAGGTTTGTTATAGTATGCATGTAAAATTTATGGATCCACTAGACTTGACCTTTATATGTTGTTCATGTATTTGTATTTTCTGGTTGTATCTAAAACCTTGGTTTGTACGGTTGTTGATGCTACTTGTGTTTAGGATCCCTAGTATCAGGGAACCCTATTGTGATCTTATTATTATTTTGTCATCTAGCTATGTAATTGTGATAACATGTTTATATTGAGCCTTATGGCGACCTGAAGGTGGGGCCATGAGATGAGACCCACTTCTTGTCGTCGTGGCGGTTGCCACGTGCCCGGTTAGGTTCGGGGAGTGACAGTATACATGTACGGTAAATATACCTTTATTGTTTTAATATTTGGGGGTAAAAATACATTTATTTATGGGTTTAAATTATTTTTAAGATTGAAACAAATTTCCCCAACAATATGCGAATATCTTGGACAAAAAGCCGATGTGAATAAATAAGTATTAATTAATTAATTAATTAATAGATTTTTGAAATTATATTTTGGTTTCAAATAGATATGGTGTTAGTTTTGGTTTAGAAAAATGCATTCTAATGATAATAAGTGATTATTGTGTTTATTAGTATTAAATAGAGATATTTTATAATATTTTATAATTTTTTTAGATTGAACTTTGCATTTTTATTTTTTTAAAAAATAAATGAACCACATCCATTAAAACGGGAATTTTGTAATTTTATATTGATATTATTAGTTAGTTATTATTTAGGTTTTTCTTATCTATACATCTCTCCTTTAACTAAAATAGTGAAAATTGCTAAAAACACACAAAGTTTGCAATATGCACAGATTCTTCCCCTAAATTTAAATATCCATAAAAATTCCTTTTTTTTGAATACAAGCATCTAACAGTGATTGATAGAGTTAATTTGGAATTTTTTTTTTACGAAATTGTCCTTTGCGTGGGAAATTGTGGCAAGTGTGATAGGGTTTGACTATAATGCCCTTGGGTGCAATGAGTTTTTATTTAAAACATGAGGCTTTTGTTTAAAATATGAGGTTTCCATTTAAAATATAAGGTTCTGTTTAAAAAATAAGTACATGTATTACTCTTCGTGCTAACCTAAATTTTTTTGTTTGTAATTATAATGTAATCATGCTAACCTAAATTTTAAGTTTTCTGTTTAAGAAATGAGGTTTCTGTTAGATTTTTTTGTTTAAGAAATGAGTACATGCATTACTCTTCATGCTAACCTAAATTCTTTTGTTTGTAGTTATAATGTAATCATGCTAACCTAAATTTTTTCCCACAAACTTATTAATTTTTTAATGTAAATATTGTTATCTCCATATAATAACGAACGACCATCTTTATGCTTGTTTGTCTTTGTTTAACTATCGATGTTTCTATTTAATATATTGCGTTTACGTTTAAAAAAAGTGCTTAAATATCGTTGTTTCTATTTAAATATGTACGAGTGGCCAAGATTAATTGATTTTTTTA